>NC_140183.1:20753872-20809516 GCF_963971535.1 Notolepis coatsorum | reverse complement strand
GTTTCTAGTATTTTTTTTTTATCCACTTTAACAATGTTTCTAGTCTTAAAGATCCACAAAATCAAATTCGTTTTTTCCCCTCCATTTTACCCCATTTGTCTGCCTAGTTCTCATCTCTTTATCACTATGTGCTAAAAACATTCTCAAAAATATAGTTTTATTTTCGTCTAAGGAAATCCATTGTATTCTCCTCCTGGAAAGGTGTGTGTGTGTGGCGTCACTCCGCACTTTGGGGCGGACACCAAACCAATCCGTCCAATACGATACGATTATGAACCCTGTCCCTCCCCTGTCTTTATAAACATGTTAAATGTGTGGGTACTTCAAGACGTCAATCAAACATCATGGAGCTGTACAGCTCCTCTAGCGAACACTCCGGCAGCCTGAAGGTTAGAGAAGCAGGCTTGTGACCTTTGTCGGTGTGGCCTTGAGCAAGGCACGACGGCTCCAGTGGAGCGGCTCTGTGGCCAACAGTAGTGGACTGTGGTTGATTGAACTGAATCAATTAATTAATCATTTATTTTGAACAATATAAAATAATGAAAAAATAACAATGAAAAAAAAATACAAAGATAATGAAAAGAAAAATAATAAAGTCAGATAAAATAATAAACAAACAAAACAGTCCCTTGTCCGAAAAGGAATAGGAAAAAGCAAGATGCTTATCAGGTCCCGCCCCTTGTTGCAATAAACCCTTAACACGTTTATTTGTGTGTGTAGTGCAGAAAAAAGAGCAGTTGTCATTTGTCAGAGTGAATCTAAACCTAAATATATTAAGAAAAAAAGATAGAAAAGTAAAAGACAGATCATTCCATCTTCCTCCTTCAGCCTGACGTCAGGTGTTTATCGATTCAGGACGTTGAGATGAGAACGTCTTAACAGAACAGCCTCCTGAATGTTCAGCTTCAAGGAAACATGACACATCTTATTGTCACCCCGTCAACGTTTACAGAAACTAAAGTCTGCTCAAATGGAATAGATTTTAAACCTTTGATTTTAAACATTGTGTGTGTGTGTGTGTGTGTGTGTGTGTGTGTGTGTCTGATGGCACAATACTGTGTGAATAGTGAACACGTAATCCCATCGCTGTGCCCTAAATCCACATCTCTTTCATGCTCTGATTTATTAAATTACCAAAACACATTAGAAGGAGCTGTGTGATAAAGCGACAATGCAAAGTCTTAATCTGAACATCAGCGTGTCTTCTCCAGCACCCTACTATCAACAGCACCCCCCCCCCCCCCCCCCCCCCCCCAGTTCATCCTCCTTTACGACACCAACGTTATTTCCGAAGCTCAACGAGACCAATTACCTCCACGTTTTGAAAGCGCAGCACAGAGTGGCGCCGCACCCCGGTGTCTCCCCTGCGCTCGTGTTACAGTCAGCCCCTTCATCTGGGTTGCAAATGAACCGGTCCTGGCGGGGGCTCTGGGCCTCCCGACTACACCTGCCATGCGGTGGAGAGGAGAGACCGGCTGATGAGTGATCAAAAGCCCCCCCCCCCCTCCTCTCTCTCTCTGCCAGGCAGGTGCTGAGTAAACACAGAGAGGGAGAGGGAGAAGAAGAAGAAGAAGAAGAGCCGGTCTCCTTCTGCTTCCTCTCTTGCCTTGGCTATTTCTGCTGGCTGGCGTTAATGAAAGTCATGTAATATTCATCTAATCCACACTGTTGACTACTTCATTAGCTTCTAGGATAGCAGTTGATTTGATCTCCAGGGAGGGTTACGGAGAGGAAAAGGAAGCTGACTTTGAAGATTTTTTTTCTATTATTTCTTCTCCTCCTCTCTCTTCACCAGGCAGACTGTCATGTGTTCAGTATAACTCTCTGACAGACTTCCTGTCATGTGTTCAGTATGACTCTCTGACTGATTTCCTGTCATGTGTGCAGTATAACTCTCTGACAGACTTCCTGTCATGTGTTCAGTATGACTGACTTCCTGTCATGTGTTCAGTGTGACTCTCTGACAGACTTCCTGTCATGTGTTCAGTATGATTGACTTCCTGTCGTGTGTTCAGTGTGACTCTGACAGACTTCCTGTCATGTGTTCAGTATAACTCTCTGACTGATTTCCTGTCATGTGTTCAGTATAACTCTGTGACAGACTTCCTGTCATGTGTTCAGTACGACTCTCTGACAAGACTTCCTGTCATGTGTTCAGTATAACTCTCTGACAGACTTCCTGTCACATGTTCAGTATGACTGACAGACTTCCTGTCATGTGTTCAGTATAACTCTCTGACAGACTTCCTGACAAACTAGGGGAATCATAGTGAAATAGTGAAACCTTAACCTCAGTGTAGACCTCACGCCCCACCCTAATCTAAGACCTCACGCCCCACCCTAATCTAAGACCTCACTCCCCACCCTAACCTAAGACCTCACGCCCCACCCTAACCTAAGACATCACGCTCCACCCTAACCTAAGACATCACGCTCCACCCTAACCTAAGACCTCACGCCCCACCCTAACCTAAGACCTCACGCCCCACCCTAACCTAAGACATCACGCTCCACCCTAACCTAAGACCTCACGCCCCACCCTAACCTAAGACCTCACGCTCCACCCTAACCTAAGACCTCACGCTCCACCCTAACCTAAGACCTCACTTCCCACCCTAACCTAAGACCTCACGCCCCACCCTAACCTAAGACCTCACTCCCCACCCTAACCTAAGACCTCACGCCCCACCCTAACCTAAGACCTCACGCCCCACCCTAACCTAAGACCTCACGCCCCACCCTAACCTAAGACCTCACGCTCCACCCTAACCTAAGACCTCACGCTCCACCCTAACCTAAGACCTCACGCTCCACCCTAACCTAAGACCTCACGCCCCACCCTAACCTAAGACCTCACGCCCCACCCTAACCTAAGACCTCACTCCCCACCCTAACCTAAGACCTCACGCCCCACCCTAACCTAAGACATCATGCCCCACCCTAACCTAAGACATTACGCTCCACCCTAACCTAAGACCTCACGCCCCACCCTAACCTAAGACCTCACGCCCCACCCTAACCTAAGACATCACGCTCCACCCTAACCTAAGACATCACGCTCCACCCTAACCTAAGACCTCACGCTCCACCCTAACCTAAGACCTCACGCCCCACCCTAACCTAAGACATCACGCCCCACCCTAATCTAAGACCTCACGCCCCACCCTAACCTAAGACCTCACGCCCCACCCTAATCTAAGACCTCACGCCCCACCCTAACCTAAGACATCACGCTCCACCCTAACCTAAGACATCACGCTCCACCCTAACCTAAGACCTCACGCTCCACCCTAACCTAAGACCTCACGCCCCACCCTAACCTAAGACATTACGCTCCACCCTAACCTAAGACCTCACTCCCCACCCTAACCTAAGACATCACTCCCCACCCTAACCTAAGACCTCACTCCCCACCCTAACCTAAGACCTCACGCCCCACCCTAACCTAAGACATTACGCTCCACCCTAACCTAAGACCTCACTCCCCACCCTAACCTAAGACATCACTCCCCACCCTAACCTAAGACCTCACGCCCCACCCTAACCTAAGACCTCACGCCCCACCCTAACCTAAGACATCATGCCCCACCCTAACCTAAGACCTCACTCCCCACCCTAACCTAAGACCTCACTCCCCACCCTAACCTAAGACCTCACTCCCCACCCTAACCTAAGACATCACGCTCCACCCTAACCTAAGACCTCACTCCCCACCCTAACCTAAGACCTCACTCCCCACCCTAACCTAAGACCTCACTCCCCACCCTAACCTAAGACCTCACGCCCCACCCTAACCTCACTCCCCACCCTAACCTAAGACCTCACTCCCCACCCTAACCTAAGACATCACGCTCCACCCTAACCTAAGACCTCACTCCCCACCCTAACCTAAGACCTCACGCCCCACCCTAACCTAAGACCTCACTCCCCACCCTAACCTAAGACCTCACGCCCCACCCTAACCTAAGACATCACACTCCACCCTAATCTAAGACATCATGCCCCACCCTAACCTAAAACCTCACTCCCCACCCTAACCTAAGACATCACACTCCACCCTAACCTAAGACATCATGCCCCACCCTAACCTAAGACCTCACGCCCCACCCTAACCTAAGACATCACACTCCACCCTAATCTAAGACATCACGCCCCACCCTAACCTAAAACCTCACTCCCCACCCTAATCTAAGACATCACGCCCCACCCTAACATAAGACCTCACTCCCCACCCTAACCTAAGACCTCACTCCCCACCCTAACCTAAGACCTCACTCCCCACCCTAACCTAAGACCTCACGCCCCACCCTAACCTAAGACATCACTCCCCACCCTAACCTAAGACCTCACGCCCCACCCTAACATAAGACCTCACTCCCCACCCTAACCTAAGACCTCACTCCCCACCCTAACCTAAGACCTCACTCCCCACCCTAACCTAAGACATCACGCCCCACCCTAACCTAAGACCTCACGCTCCACCCTAACCTAAGACCTCACTCCCCACCCTAACCTAAGACCTCACGCTCCACCCTAACCTAAGACCTCACTCCCCACCCTAACCTAAGACCTCACTCCCCACCCTAACCTAAAACCTCACGCCCCACCCTAACCTAAGACCTCACTCCCCACCCTAACCTAAAACCTCACGCCCCACCCTAACCTAAAACCTCACGCCCCACCCTAACCTAAGACCTCACGCCCCACCCTAATCTAAGACATCACGCCTCACCCTAACCTAAGACCTCACTCCCCACCCTAACCTAAGACATCACGCCTCACCCTAACCTAAGACAGAGATGAAAATAGTATTCCTGCGGTACATTCTCATCTCGCACAGGACCACGCCTCTATTCTCTGCTCTCTGCGGAACTCCACTTCAAGGACGTTTTGGATTTAGCCGGAGATAAGTGTTGTCGTAGATTAAATGATTCCCCCTGTCCTGTTCAGCCTCTGGCTCGCAGCTCATGTTAGAGACACTGTCCTGTTCAGCAGGGCTGTACAGTGCGAGATATATGTTGCACGTGCTACAGCAACATCGATCTGTGCGATGAATGGATTTACTTCAGTAGCACTGGTGCGATAGGCATTCGGTTCATATCGATACTCTTATTTTGAAAATCCTGTGGCGGGTCTCATTTCCGCCCAAGCGCAGCTCCAGTCATAATATCTATGGCTCCGGCAGCTAGCAACGTTCGGTTCGTATCGCTACTCTTATTTTGAAAATCCCGTGGCAACTCGGCGAGTCACATCCGCCCAGTCCGTGCTGTCTGCTGGCATTAAAGCAGAGCAGGGCTACAACGGGTCAAATGCATCTAACATGCTTTGCATCGTCGCCATTCCTTTATGCCCACATCGCCTGAAATTAACGTTAAGTTAGCATAAGCTAACAAGCTAATTCTGATCAGAGGCAGAGCCATAGAGAGAACAGCAGAAAGTGTGGACTGGGGAAAGGGAAATGGGGGGGGGGGGCACTCTCCCTTTCTCTGTGTGTGTGCGTGCGTTTGGAAAGATGATGAAGTCAGGAGTATATTATAGTAAACTGAGGATTACTGAGGATGGACAGATAATGTTGATATTCAAATATAAAAAAATAAATAATAATAAATAAATTCATGATCATCATGCAACATAAAACAATTGTAGAAACGGTTTGGGAGAGGAAGGGGTTTTAGGTTGTGAGTTGTGAGTTCCAAAAAAATTTACTTGAAGTTTAAAGCTCAATATATCAAAACGTGGCACTTTACAGTGAACAGGAGGTCTATTTGTATTAAAAACAATAGATTGTTTTTTCATTTAAATGTCTGGAAGAGCTAAATAAATGTTTTTCAAATTATATTTTCGTTACCTTTTTTGAGTTGATCTAAATGTTACTGATTGTGTTAAATGGGCTTATGATATCGTCTCATATCGATTGCAGGCACCTGCATCGTATCGTATCCTGGCAGATATCGGCAAATATCGTATCGTTGTCCAAAGAATCGATATCGTATCGTGATGAAACTGGTGATTCCCACCCCTAGTAGAGTCCATACACCCAACACCAAATCCCATAATTCCTTACACGTAACGTGTCTGGCTGTGTGACGTCAACTTGTCAGCATGAAAATGACAGCCAAACATAGCACTGCAACTAAATAACACAAATACAATAGGCACACTTGTGACGTTTTATACTTGTGCTACAAGATTTTGGCCTGTGCTACAAAACTATCAACCTCTGTAGCACCAGTGCTATGTGCAAAAAAAGTTAATGTACAGCCCTGCTGTTTAGCCCTCTGGCTCACAGCTCATGTCAGAGACACTGTCCTGTTCAGCCCTCTGGCTCACAGCTCATGTTAGAGACACTGTCCTGTTCAGCCCTCTGGCTCACAGCTCATGTCAGAGACACTGTCCTGTTCAGCCCTCTGGCTCACAGCTCATGTTAGAGACACTGTCCTGTTCAGCCTCTGGCTCACAGCTCATGTTAGAGACACTGTCCTGTTCAGCCCTCTGGCTCACAGCTCATGTTAGAGACACTGTCCTGTTCAGCCCTCTGGCTCACAGCTCATGTCAGAGACACTGTCCTGTTCAGCCCTCTGGCTCACAGCTCATGTTAGAGACACTGTCCTGTTCAGCCCTCTGGCTCACAGCTCATGTCAGAGACACTGTCCTGTTCAGCCCTCTGGCTCACAGCTCATGTTAGAGACACTGTCCTGTTCAGCCCTCTGGCTCACAGCTCATGTCAGAGACACTGTCCTGTTCAGCCCTCTGGCTCACAGCTCATGTTAGAGACACTGTCCTGTTCAGCCCTCTGGCTCACAGCTCATGTCAGAGACACTGTCCTGTTCAGCCTCTAGCTCACAGCTCATGTTAGAGACACTGTCCTGTTCAGCCCTCTGGCTCACAGCTCATGTTAGAGACACTGTCCTGTTCAGCCCTCTGGCTCACAGCTCATGTTAGAGACACTGTCCTGTTCAGCCCTCTGGCTCACAGCTCATGTTAGAGACACTGTCCTGTTCAGCCCTCTGGCTCACAGCTCATGTTAGAGACACTGTCCTGTTCAGCCCTCTGGTCTGGAGTGCGCTCTGCACAGGTCTGGTCGTAGATTCATGGATTCAGACAGTGGTTTGTCAGCCGCTGATGGGCAGAAGGAAAAGGCCTCCCCACTCTGCACACAGGGACACGATGAGCGAACATCACAACCAACAGTCAAACGTAATCACACAGTCAAAAGTCACACTTTTATACGCTTTCGGTCGTTCAGTTGTGAGTGTGGTAATTAAAACAGAAAAGTGGCCACACTAATTCAGAGTTCTAATTCAAAATGATTGCTTATTTATTCAAATACACGATAATTAATCTATCAAAAAATGTGTACTGCAAGCTACCGGCACAGTACTCTGTCCTGCATTAGTACTGCAAGCTACCGGCACAGTACTCTGTCCTGCATTAGTACTGCAAGTTACCACTACAGTACTCTGTCCTGCATTAGTACTGCAAGTTACCACTACAGTACTCTGTCCTGCATTAGTACTGCAAGTTACCACTACAGTACTCTGTCCTGCATTACTACTGCAAGTTACCACTACAGTACTCTGTCCTGCATTAGTACTGCAAGTTACCACTACAGTACTCTGTCCTGCATTAGTACTGCAAGTTACCACTACAGTACTCTGTCCTGCATTAGTACTGCAAGTTACCAGTACAGTACTCTGTCCTGCATTAGTACTGCAAGTTACCACTACAGTACTCTGTCCTGCATTAGTACTGCAAGTTACCACTACAGTACTCTGTCCTGCATTAGTACTGCAAGTTACCACTACAGTACTCTGTCCTGCATTAGTACTGCAAGTTACCACTACAGTACTCTGTCCTGCATTAGTACTGCAAGTTACCACTACAGTAAAGTCAGAACGGAGAGAGAACACAGTAATGTGTAGCGACAGCTCTTGGTGCTCGTTCCTCACTCAGTGAATTGAGTCCATTTAGCATCTTCCATATCCATTTCCTGGGTTGCTTTCAAGACATCTTGATCACATGCACTTAGCAGAGTTGCGCCATGTTTCCTTGAGTGATCTTGGTGTGTGTGTGTGTGTGTGTGTGTGTGTGTGTGTGTGTGTGTGTGTGTGTGTGTGTGCGTGCGTGCGTGCGTGCGTCTTGGTGTGTGTGTGTGTGTGTGTGTGTGTGTGTGTGTGTGTGTGTGTGTGTGTGTGTGTGTGTGTGTGTGTGTGTGTGTGTGTGTGTGTGTGTGTGTGTGTGTGTGTGTGTGTGTGTGTGTGTGTGTTCTAGTCTGGAGGAGCAGACCGTGGGCAGCCAGGAAGACAGGGATGGAATGTGGGAACTCTGACAGGAATATTGATTATAGAGCCGCTATTGGCATACATTTGAATAATTGATTCATCCAACTATTATTTAAACAATTCATCTGTAATCTAAGTAAATATACCTCGCGTGCATGTCAGGTGACAGTAGCCTAGATAGTTTCACCTTTGAACTTAGGGGTGGAAGCACTCTCAGGAAAACACTCAATGGAGCTTGTGAAGTGAACCTCTTCCATAGAGGAATTACACCTAGTAAAGACGCTATCGCATTTAACACTAGGATACTTAGATCAAATGCAAGGTTATAGGATTGTGTGTGTGTGTGTGTGTGTGTGTGTGTGTGTGTGTGTGTGTGTGTGTGTGTGTGTGTGTGTGTGTGTGTGTGTGTGTGTGTGTGTGTGTGTGTGTGTGTGTGTGTGTGTGTGAGTGAGAGAGCGTGTGAGAGTGTGAGTGTGAGACTGAGAGAGAGAGAGAGAGAGAGAGGGGGAGAGATGTGAGAGGTAAGAGAGAGAGGAGTGGGAGAGAGAAAGAGAGAGATAGAGAGAGAGGTGAGGTGAGAGAGAGAAGGAGAGATGTGAGAGGTAAGAGAGAGAGAGTGAGAGGGAGAGATATACGGATAGAGTGAGAGAAAGAACAAGATATGTTAGGATAGAGAATAATCCAATAGACAAATAATAACCTTCTTACTGTCTTTTACTACTATGTATATAGTACTATC
Organism: Notolepis coatsorum; assembly: GCF_963971535.1. Taxonomy (NCBI): domain Eukaryota; kingdom Metazoa; phylum Chordata; class Actinopteri; order Aulopiformes; family Paralepididae; genus Notolepis; species Notolepis coatsorum. Next base: position 20,800,495 of record NC_140183.1, on the reverse strand, counting down.
TACTATCTACCATGTCTATACTACTATCTACTATGTACTATGCTACTATCTATCTACTATGTACTATGTATATACTACTATCTACTATGCTACTATCTACTATGTACTATGTCTATACTACTATCTACTATGTCTATACTATCTACTATATACTATGCTACAATGCCTATACTACTACCTACTAGGTACGACAGTATGTCTATACTACTACCTACTATGCTAATATGTCTATACTACTACCTACTATACTACTATGCCTATACTACTACCTACTATGTGAATATGTCTCTACTACCTACTATACTACTGTGCCTATACTACTATCTACTATGCTACTATGCCTATACTACTATCTACTATGCCTATACTACTACCTACTATGCTAATGTCTATACTACTATGCACTCAGAGTGAAGTACTCAAGTTCGTACCCTTCCTGCTGACAGTTTGTAAGTCGCTTTGGATAAAAGCGTCAGCTAAATGACTACATGTAAACGTGTGATAGTTCGTTTCTCTTCAGGTCGTGTGTGTATTGGTCTGTTTATCTGGTGCAGACTATTGGTTAGCCTGCACTCAGTCAGTCAGTGCATATAGGAGTGGGTTATGTGCAGGAATCAGTAAGTGATATTGTAAGTACAGTAAGTCTTGATTTGATTATGCCCAGCCGGAGCCTGGCCAGAGAGATGCATTGTGGTGTCTTGGCCTCCCTCCCTCCCTCCCTCCCCACTGGACGTAATTGGAGTAGTGCTTAGGTCTCCTTCTGTCTTTATGCTGCCCAATTAGACCTCTGTTTCTGACAAGATCCAGCTAGATGAACGGTCCTGTAGAGCCCAACTACGCGAGAGGAGAGAACTTGGCTCTGACTTGAGACAAGTACAAGTATATATTGGCTTAACCCTTTCTCTATCACACTACCAAATGGTTAACCCTTTCACTGCGACAATACAGCACGTTAACCCTTTCACTGCCACACGACAAAGGGTTAACCATCTGTAGTGTGATAGTAAAGGGTTAACTTTCTGTAGTGTGGTAGTGAAAGTGTTAAATAGGAATCTACAGTCGTCTCCGGTTCCAAATGCATCTTTTAGTGTAGTAACATGAATGGTGCCACTGGGTCATTCTACCACTGGGTGCTGTTTGTACCAACGACCACCAGCGCTTTGCAATTGAAGCAGCTGTCCTGTCGTAATTAACCTCTTAAGCCCTAGTCATATTTTCAGAAGATTTATCTAAAAATACTTCATCATATATACTTCATCTTTGACAGTGAATAACACCATGCTAACATGGACCAGACGTGAAAAAACTGAGCTCATTCAGCACCTCCTTGTGATCAAGTGTACTAAAACTCTAAGCAAATGAACAAAGGGCAGATGATTTACAGGGCCGTAGATACAGTACTGAATTTCGCCCTCCGGACACATGCAATTTGAAATATGAATATAGAATATAAAATATCAGGCCTATAAATGACCTTATTATGGCCAAGTCATACATATATGGATCGGGCCGAATCTCCTCATTCCAATGACACAGTTAAATCTGGATTTAGTACCACCAGGCGCCTGTTACAGGGCAGCAAAGGCCGTGAATGAAATCTACTGTATGTACAGTTACTTTTGTATAATGTCCATAGCTCCGGCATTTTTCACCAGTTTGCGATGCGTTTTTTTTTTAGACGTTCACAAAAAGGTAAAGAAACAATATATACGTTGTATTTTATGGCAATAACATTCAGGTTCGTTCGACCCATGATCACGAAAATCACGGCAATATTCTTGTCATGTGAGCCGGCTCTAGCTCTGACAGAGGCTGATGTGAGTTGGGTAGTGTAGTTTTATGAAACTTTGACGTCCATCAAAAGCCCTGGGTCTCCTCTTTCTTAGGACTACAACGATTTCATGACAGCGTCATTTCCTCCCGTCTAAATCATCCGGTTTCCGATGCAATGCGCTGAGAGGTGCGTCAGCAAGGCACACAGGATCCTGAAAGACCCCAGCCCACCCAAACCACAAACTTTTTAAGCTCATGCCGTCTGGCAGACGGTACCACAGTCTCAGGTCCACATCCAAAAGAACACTGAACAGCTACTTCCACCGGGCAAACAGACTAGTGACGGATAGACTAGAATTATCATGAGCATACACACTGCGTATTGTATAGTTTGTATAGATAGAATATACGTTGTGTATTGTGTCTAGTTCATAGTTTAGTTTATAGTTATAGTTTATAGTTATAGTTATAGTTTATAGTTATAGTTTGTATAGACAGAATATACGTTGTGTATTATGTTTACAAATCTACTACAGTTGAGGAGCCGGGAAAAACAAGCATCTCAGGTTTTCCTGAATGTATGTACATGTGACAATAAAATAATCTGAATCTGAATCTGAGTAGGTCTGAGGCAGCGACATAAAGGATTCAATCTGGAGGAATAATGTGTCCTTCCTCCTGTATTTTCACAGTACGTGTTCAGTAAGAGTCTAGAAGAGCTTGGAATGCAGGAGATGGCTGCCCCCCCTCCCCCCGACCCCCACACACACACACACACATTATGTACACACACGAACACGAACACTGTGACTCTCATACAGTAACTTAATACTCTGATGTATTGTTTATAATTGATGTGTGTGTTAAAAATAGATGGTGGTGTTAAAGCTGAAGTGTCCTATAGAGGCCAGAGGCAGGATGCAGCTTGGCCTGCTGGTGTGTTTAATGGAAACACTACTGGGGCAAAATGTTTTTTTCTCATGGTTTGCGACTTGTAGACCGTAGTCACCTTCGTGGAGGTTTGAGCAGGGGACGTTTTAGTGAGCGGGGGACGTTTTAGTGAGCAGGGGACGTTTTAGTGAGCGGGGGACGTTTTAGTGAGCAGGGGACGTTTTAGTGAGCGGGGGACGTTTTAGTGAGCAGGGGACGTTTTAGTGAGCAGGGGACGTTTTAGTGAGCGGGGGACGTTTTAGTGAGCGGGGGACGTTTTAGTGAGCAGGGGACGTTTTAGTGAGCAGGGGACGTTTTAGTGAGCAGGGGACGTTTTAGTGAGCGGGGGACGTTTTAGTGAGCAGGGGACGTTTTAGTGAGCGGGGGACGTTTTAGTGAGCGGGGGACGTTTTAGTGAGCAGGGGACGTTTTAGTGAGTGCGCACGCCAAGGTCACGTTGCTGCTTCTAGCGAGGAGGACAATAAGGTAGCAGATTAATCTCGCCTGTCTCTGCATCTCCCAAAACCATCGCCTCCAAGGCCATTGTCTCGCTTTCACTTGCAAAATGTTAACAACACTCCTGGTCTGACCGCCCTCCTCCTCCTCCTCCTCCTCCTCCTCCTCCTCCTCCTCCTCCTCCTCCTCCTCCTCCTCCTCCTCCTCCTCCTCATGTTAACAACACTCCTGGTCTGCCCGTCCTCCTCCTCCTCCTCCTCCTCCTCCTCCTCCTCCTCCTCCTCCTCCTCCTCATGTTAACAACACTCCCGGTCTGCCCGCCCTCCTCCTCCTCCTCCTCCTCCTCCTCCTCCTCCTCCTCATGTTAACAACACTCCCGGTCTGCCCGTCCTCCTCCTCCTCCTCCTCCTCCTCCTCCTCCTCCTCCACCTCCTCCTCCTCCTCCTCATGTTAACAACACTCCCGGTCTGCCCCTCCTCCTCCTCCTCCTCCTCCTCCTCCTCGCACCACAGCCACTCCTTCAGCTACAGCAACACACAGGCAGGTGTGACGTCTGCTGCCGCAGCCTGTCGTTGTGCTTGTTGTTCTGCTGTGACACCAGGCTGCGTGTGGAACATGTGGCACATCGTAGCAGAGTCAACACAGGTCCGCTGCTCGTTTATTTACAGCCATAGACCTAGTTTTCACAATGTACTGTTCAAAGCAGTACACTGTACAAATACACAGCAGTACACTGTACAATACACAGCAGTACACAGTATAAATACACATGGGTACACTGTACGAATACACAGCAGTACACAGTATAAATACACATGGGTACACTGTACGAATACACATCAGTACACTGTCAAATACACATCAGTACACTGTCAAATACACAGCAGTACACTGTACAAATACACATGGGTACACTGTACGAATACACAGCAGTACACTGTACAAATACACAGCAGTACACAGTATAAATACACATGGGTACACTGTACGAATACACATCAGTACACTGTCAAATACACATCAGTACACTGTACAAATACACATGGGTACACTGTAAAATACACATCAGTACACTATACAAATACACAGCAGTACACTGTACGAATACACATCAGTACACTATAAAATACACATCAGTACACTATACAAATACACAGCAGTACACTGTACAAATACACAGCAGTACACTATACAAATACACATCAGTACACTGTACAATACACAGCAGTACACAGTATAAATACACATGGGTACACTGTACAATACACAGTAGTACACAGTATAAATACACATGGGTACACTGTACGAATACACAGCAGTACACTGTCAAATACACATCAGTACACTGTCAAATACACAGCAGTACACTGTACAAATACACAGCAGTACACTGTACAAATACACATGGGTACACTGTAAAATACACATCAGTACACTATACAAATACACAGCAGTACACTGTACGAATACACATCAGTACACTATAAAATACACATCAGTACACTATACAAATACACAGCAGTACACTGTACGAATACACATCAGTACACTATAAAATACACATCAGTACACTATATACAAATACACAGCAGTACACTATACAAATACACAGCAGTACACTGTACAATACACAGCAGTACACTGTACAAATACACATGGGTACACTGTACGAATACACATCAGTACACTGTCAAATACACAGCAGTACACTGTCAAATACACAGCAGTACACTATACAAATACACAGCAGTACACTGTACAAATACACATGGGTACACTATAAAATACACATCAGTACACTATACAAATACACAGCAGTACACTGTACGAATACACATCAGTACACTATAAAATACACATCAGTACACTATATACAAATACACAGCAGTACACTATACAAATACACAGCAGTACACTATACAAATACACAGCAGTACACTGTACAATACACAGCAGTACACTGTACAAATACACATGGGTACACTGTACGAATACACATCAGTACACTGTCAAATACACAGCAGTACACTGTCAAATACACAGCAGTACACTGTCAAATACACAGCAGTACACTGTGCACATGACTGGCTGGTAGCAGCACGGTGTCAGCCACAGACCCGCTGAAGCTGACAGGGGTTAAATGCCTTGCTCCAGGGCAGAGGGCACATTGTGTGTGTGCGCGCGCGTGTGTGTGTGTTTGATGTGTGTCTAAATGCACAGTGTTTCAGTCAAGATACTGGAGTTTGCTTGTGTGTCATTGCTTTATGTTTGAGAGAATCGGTCACATTGTTTCACACATGGTTTCCTGGTTGTCTGTGATGATGATAGATATGTCAGGGTGTCTGGGTGTTAGGGTGTCTGTGTGTCTGGGTGTCTGGGTGTTAGGGTGTCTGTGTGTCTGGGTGTCTGTGATGATGATACACATGGTTATATTTCGTATAGCATCGCGTCCCGCTCTGAGCCTTACGAGATACTCATATCTCCTGTGATACCTAATGTATCTCCCACGAACAAAAACACATGCACCCCACCTGTATGGGGCCCCGCCCCTTATGGTGGCCACCGCCCATATAACCATGACCCTGGTCATGAAACACCCTTCCTCTATTTTCGTCCCAGCGTGTTGGATGCGTGCACCATACGAGCTAGCGGAATGAAAAGATTAAGGAAGATTAATAATGTTCGGCCTGGCGAGTGGCTGGTGGGCTGTTAAGGCTTGTACCGCCACGGTATGGAATTGGCAACGATTAGAACTGTGTTCGAATTGGTGTTTTTTCTATTAAAAAAAATTGTGTCTGGTGGAGGGGCCTTGGGGCCAGCCGACGTCGACACATCGCGCGAGGTTGTTGGCGTTATTAGCTTTGACCCAGCCGCAAGCTATAACCGCTCAGGGTTCCCCTCTCCGCAGGGGATTTTGGTCTTCTGCTGGAGCGCGGGCGGTATTGTCCTAGGCCCTACACCGCCTCACACCGCGCAGCCAGAAGAAGAGAGAGCACGGCCTCGTCAGCGGCGATGACGGGGCCCTCGACAGGCGGCCATGTTTCCCCCGCCAGTGGTGCCCTGGTTGGAGAATCGACAGGGTATCGCGAGGCCGACAGTCTTGGCGGCCGAGGGATCGGCCATTTTGGGTGATTTCGGTGTTGGTAAACCACTCCGTCGTCATTTTGCCGCGAGCAGCCCGCTCCCCGTTCAATCCTCTCTCTGGTATCCCCAGAAGCGGGGCTCTGAGCGTTCTCCTTTGGCTGCGGGCCGCGAACCTTCATTGAAGCGTATGCGGCCCCATTCTTCGCTTCTCATGGAGACAGGGGCTGACACCCAGTTGATGGCTGAGCCTGGGTCTGTCCGTGAGAATGTTGTGCTGTCAAGCGGCTCCCACACCTTGAACTGTGTTGGTTGAGCCTGGTGTTACGTCTGTCAACTTAAGTGTTGTCAGCAGGGGGGCTCGAAACCTTTTGAGGCACACAGTGCGGGCTTCCCCGGCCTCGCCTTCGCCAGGCCAGGTATCATGTTGGTGCTCCCACTCCTGGAATATTGGCAAGTGGTCGCAGCTCACATGGTTTGGGGTGGTAGTGATATCACTGCAGGGCTACGGTGTGTAGGAACCCATGGGGGCCTTACACCTTGCATGTCCGGCTGCAGAACAACTCCTTCAGCATGTTCTGGAGGGGTGTTCAGTGGGGGGGCTTTTTTGATCGGAAGCCCCCCGTATCAGACAGGCCCTTTTCTGTCGGGGTTCCCCCTTGGGTGCGATTGCCTCGTGGGTGGTGTCAGGGTCAGGTGTTCCGACACGGAACGCGCTCCTCGCACGATTCCAGGGTTGTCTTCGCACAGCGGGGGGGACCGGGCCAACTATCTACAGTTCCTGGCGGACCTGCGCCACGTGACGGCGGGTGCGTTGGGAGTGTCGTCACATATGACTACGGCAGTACCATATGTCGAGGTAGATGGAGAGAATGGTGAGGCGGGGACTTGTGTTTACACAACCCCACCCGTTTTCAGGTTTGGTACAGACCCTGTTGTCGGGGTCTCCAGCAGGGACAGCTCTGGTCGACGAGATCCAATCTCTGTGGACGAAGCAAGCCATCGTCGTGGCGTTCTCCTCCCGGTGTTCTCTGCCCGAGAAGTCGGGAGGGAGGGGTGTAAGACCCAGGCTGGACTTGTCCCATGGGAAGGTTCAGCATTTTTTTTGGATCGTCTCCTACCTGTTGAACACTGTCAGGTGGGGGTCTGGTTCTCCTCCATAGACCTGTAGGATGCGTATGCGCATCCCCGATCTTCCATCCTAGGGCTTACCTACGCTTCCTTTGCAGGGTTAGCGTATGAGTACCAGAGGCTGCCGTTCGGTTTTCTCTGGCTCCCCGCATCTTCACCAAGTGCGTGGAGGCCGCACTGGGGCCTCTGCGTCATCCGGGGTTACGGAGTGTTCTGCCCTGATGACGTTCTGGTCCTTCGCGGTCAAGGTGGATCGTCAGGTCTCGTACCAGGCAGGTCTCTACCAGCCTGGGGTTGCTGTAGACTGGATGTAGAGTATTCCTCTTCCCAGTCAACGGTTGGAGGGCTATGGGCATCCATCTCGGAGCGTGTTGTCAACACGCTCGGGAGGTTCCGTCCTAGGACGGTTACGGCGCTGTCTCACGTCGCGTTTTCACCGACGCCTCCCTCGCTGGTGATGCGTCGGGCCAACGCAGTAGGGGGCAGCTGGCAAACCATGCTGCCCGGTCTGCGCTACGTTCAATGTGTTGGTGTTGAAAGCGGTCCTTCTGGTCCACAAATGGTGTTGATCAGGACGGACGATACGACGTCAGTGTCGTGTATCGACAGACAGGGAGGAGTACGCTCCCCCTGTCTGCACCAGGCGGCGGGCGGCTGGCTATGGGCGTCCTCCATCTGCGCGGCCTAAGGGCTCCCCACATCCCCGGCAGGGAGAATGTGGGTGCAGGTGTACTGTCGCGGGGCGGCCCTCATCCTGACGGGTGAGGATTGCGTCTGGACATGGCCAGGCAGGTCTGGGACCGATGCCGTGCCGCCAGGGATTCTTCCCCATACATCTGTTAGGTCAGTTGTTGGGACGGGTACGTTGAGGGGCGCAGGTTCTTGATCCTGATGGTGTTACCATCTGGAATGCGCATGCTCCCTCCACTGTCGCGCTTACGCGGGCAGATGACGTATGTTCCAAGTGTGGTGTAAGGCGGGGGGCCAGGACTCAGTCTCCTGCCCCCTGGTTGCTGTCCTTAGTTACCTCCAGTCTCTCCTTGATAGACTGTCGGCTTCGACGGTGAGGGTATATGCAGCAGCTATATCCTCCTATCATGAGGGGTTTGAGGGGATGTCTTGTTCAGCCACCCTCTTGTGAAGCGTTTCCTGCTTGGCGCTCGACGCGTTAAGCCGGTGCAACGCTCCTTGGCTCCGACTTGGGATCTTCAATTGGTCCTCGGTCGGTTGTCCTTGGCCCCGTTTGAGCCGCTCGAGCGGGCGCCGTTGGGACAGCTGTCCTTCAGGACCGCGTTCCTTCTGGCTGTCACTTCCGCTAAACGCGTAGGTGAGCTCTGTGCTCTCTCGGTACGTCCAGAGTGCCTGTCTTTTCGGACCGATTGCGGTGTCACTCTGCGACCTAATCCTGCTTTCGTGCCTGAGAATATCCGGAGTTCCTTCCGCTCCCGGGATATTGTGGTTCAGGCGTTTCGTCCTCCTTCTCACACTGGTGAGTTAGATGCGGGCCTTCACCTGTCATGTCCAGTCCGTGCTTGGGGATTTACCTCAGCCGTACTCAGGATTTCAGGGTTACCGACCAGCTTTTTGTCTGTTACGGTGGGGCTCGTGCTGGTAAGGCACTGTCGGAGCAGCGCCTGTCCCATTGGTTGTGCGAGGGTGTTACCCTCTGCTACACGCTGGCTGGGCAGGATCCCCCTGGGGGCGTCAGGGCGCACTCCACTCGTGGGGTGGCTGCCTCTGCCGCTCTCCTGGGTGGGGCCTCGGTGGAGGCCATCTGTGCTGCAGCTTCATGGTCCTCCCCGGGCTCCTTTGTAAGGTTTTTCCTCATGGACATGACCGGGGGTTCTGTCTCCCAGGCGGTTCTGGGGTCTGTGGCCTTTCCTGCTTCCCGTCCTTTGGTCGGGTAGCAGGAGTGTATGGGTATGGGCCGCAGTGTGTTGAGTCACACGTGGTTCCGCCTTTACGGTGTGTTCAAGGGGTTCTGGCTCCCTCTTGTTCGCATTCAGGTGGAGTTGACTGCGCCCCCCCTTCGTTAGGAAGGATGGGGTGACAGGGCTCCCCGCACCCCTTGATGTGGGCTTACGGGTCCTCAGGGGGTACATCTGTCGGGTCTTGCGCCCGTTCTTCCCCATTATCTCGTAAGGCCCAGAGCGGGACGCGATGCTATACGAAATATAACGATAGGTTATGTAGATAACCTAGTTATATTAGTATTGGCTAAGCGTCCCGCTCTGCGCGCCCTGAGTTCCCTCTTGAGGGATCTTTTTCTGGGACGGGTTTTGGCGAGGAAGGGTGTTTCATGACCAGGGTCATGGTTATATGGGCGGTGGCCACCATAAGGGGCGGGGCCCCATACAGGTGGGGTGCATGTGTTTTTGTTCGTGGGAGATACATTAGGTATCACAGGAGATATGAGTATCTCGTAAGGCTCAGAGCGGGACGCTTAGCCAATACTAATATAACTAGGTTATCTACATAACCTATCGTTTCCTGGTTGTCTGTGATGATACACATGGTTTCCTGGTTATCTGTGATGATACACATGGTGTCCTGGTTATCTGTGATGATACACAGGGTTTCCTGGTGGTCTGTGATGATACACAGGGTTTCCTGGTGGTCTGTGATGATACACAGGGTTGGTGTAAATGTGAGAAGTGTGGATACGCTAGCAACACTTCTCACTGTTGACTTCATCTATGATAAGAAGGAAAGTCATGTACTGGTCATGTACAGGTCACAAATAGGGTCATAACTCTGGGTGTCTGGGTGTCTGAGTGTCTGGGTGTCTGAGTGTCTGGGTGTCTGGGTGTCTGGGTGTCTGGGTGTCTGTGTGTCTGGGTGTCTGGGTGTCAGGGTGTCAGGGTGTCTGGGTGTCTGGGTGTCAGGGTGTCTGGGTGTCTGGGTGTCTGGGTGTCAAAGTTTCATGGTGTCTGTGTGTCTGGGTGTCTGGGTGTCTGGGTGTCTGGGTGTCAGGGTGTCTGGGTGTCTGGGTGTCTCGGTGTCTGGGTGTCAGGGTGTCTGGGTGTCTGGGTGTCAGGGTGTCTGGGTGTCTGGGTGTCTGGGTGTCTCGGTGTCTGGGTGTCAGGGTGTCTGGGTGTCTGGGTGTCTGGGTGTCTGGGTGTCTGGGTGTCTGGGTGTCTCGGTGTCTGGGTGTCAGGGTGTCTGGGTGTCAGGGTGTCTGGGTGTCAAAGTTTCATGGTGTCTGGGTGTCTGGGTGTCTGAGTGTCTGGGTGTCAGGGTGTCTGGGTGTTTATAACAGGTGCTGTATAGGTGCTCTATATGTGCTTTATAGGTGCTTTATAACAGGTGCTCTATATGTGCTTTATAGGTGCTTTATATGTGCTTTATAGGTGCTTTATAACAGGTGCTGTATAGGTGCTCTATATGTGCTTTATAGGTGCTTTATAACAGGTGCTGTATAGGTGCTCTATATGTGCTTTATAGGTGCTTTATAACAGGTGCTGTATAGGTGCTCTATATGTGCTTTATAGGTGCTTTATAACAGGTGCTGTATAGGTGCTTTATAGGTGCTTTATATGTGCTTTATAGGTGCTTTATAACAGGTGCTGTATAGGTGTTCTATGTGATGTGATCTGGTGTTGCAGCTTTGGCAACAAGCAATCAAACGAACGCACACACGCAAACACACATACGCACACATACACACTAACACACACACACACACACACACACACACACACACACACACACACACACACCAACACACACACCAACACACACACACACACACACACACACACACACACGCACACACACACACACACACACACACACACACACACACACACACACACACACACACACACACACACACACACACACACCAACACCGCACAGTAGTTTACATCAGAACTATTCAATTAAGATAAGTAGACAGCTCAGCAGTGTCAGTACCGGCTCTGACTTTGAGTCAACCTGAGATAGAACCACGTTCTCCCCAGTGGGAGGGGCCACTGTCAGTGGAGGCCCAACCTTGAACCCAACACAAGGACTACTTACTGCGAGCAGGGACCCCATCATCATCTGTCAGTGATGACAAGATAAGAGACGAACTAGATCAGTGATGGACCACAGATAACAGACAATGACGCGACCCTCCCACCCCGCAGGTATGAACCCCTTCCACCCCAGAACCTCTCAGATAATAGAGGAGGAGTTGGGAGAGAGAGGGGCGGGTGAGTGGGGGAAAACGAGATGCCTCTGTGTAGACACACATTAATACTTTCATGTACTAGACACAAATTAATACCTTCATGTACTAGACACAAATTAATACCTTCATGTACTAGACACAAATTAATACCTTCATGTACTAGACACAAATTAATACCTTCATGTACTAGACACAAATTAATACCTTCATGTAGACACAAATTAATACCTTCATGTAGACACAAATTAATACCTTCATGTAGACACAAATTAATACCTTCATGTAGACACAAATTAATACCTTCACGTAGAGACAAATTAATACCTTCATGTAGACACAAATTAATACCTTCATGTAGACACAAATGAATACCTTCATGTAGACACAAATTAATACCTTCATGTAGACACAAATTAATACCTTCATGTACTAGACACAAATTAATACCTTCATGTAGACACAAATTAATACCTTCACGTAGAGACAAATTAATACCTTCATGTACTAGACACAAATTAATACCTTCACGTAGACACAAATTAATACCTTCGTGTACTAGACACAAATTAATACCTTCATGTAGACACAAATTAATACCTTCATGTACTAGACACAAATTAATACCTTCATGTAGACACAAATTAATACCTTCATGTAGACACAAATTAATACCTTCACGTAGAGACAAATTAATACCTTCATGTAGACACAAATTAATACCTTCATGTAGACACAAATTAATACCTTCATGTACTAGACACAAATTAATACCTTCATGTAGACACAAATTAATACCTTCATGTACTAGACACAAATTAATACCTTCATGTAGAGAAAAAATTAAGCTCTGAGCTTGTCTAGGGCCCCCCAACCTCTTCTAGACCTCTACCTCCTCTAGACCTCTACCTCCTCTAGACCTCTACCTCCTCTACCTCCTCTAGACATCTACCTCCTCTAGACCTCTAGACCTCTACCTCCTCTAGACCTCTACCTCCTCTAGACCTCTAGACCTCTACCTCCTCTAGACCTCTACCTCCTCTAGACCTCTACCTCCTCTAGACCTCTACCTCCTCTAGACCTCTAGACATATATCTCTTCTAGACCTCTACCTCCTCTAGACCTCTAGACCTATATCTCTTCTAGACCTCTACCTCCTCTAGACCTCTAGACCTCTATCTCTTCTAGACATCTACCTCCTCTAGACCTCTAGACCTCTACTTCTTCTAGACTTCTACCTCCTCTAGACTTCTACTTCTTCTAGACCTCTACCTCCTTTAGATGTCTACCTCCTCTAGACCTCTACCTCCTCTAGACCTCTATCTCTTCTAGACCTCTACCTCCTCTACCTCCTCTAGACCTCTATCTCTTCTAGACCTCTACCTCCTCTAGACCTCTATCTCTTCTAGACATCTACCTCATCTAGACCTCTATCTCTTCTAGACCTCTACCTCCTCTACCTCCTCTAGACCTCTATCTCTTCTAGACATCTACCTCATCTAGACCTCTAGACCTCTATCTCTTCTAGACCTCTATCTCTTCTAGACCTCTATATCTTCTAGACCTCTACCTCCTCTAGACCTCTATCTCTTCTAGACCTATATCTCATCTAGACCTCTACCTCCTCTAGACCTCTACCTCCTCTAGACCTCTACCTCTTCTAGACTTCTACCTCCTCTAGACTTCTACCTCTTCTAGACCTCTACCTCCTCTAGACCTCTACCTCTTCTAGACTTCTACCTCTTCTAGACTTCTACCTCCTCTAGACCTCTACCTCTTCTAGACCCCTACCTCATCTAGACATCTACCTCCCCTAGACTTCTACATCTTCTAGACCTCTACCTCCTCTAGACCTCTACCTCCTCTAGACCTCTACCTCCTCTAGACATCTACCTCCTCTAGACTTCTACCTCTTCTAGACCTCTACCTCCTCTAGACCTCTACCTCTTCTAGACTTCTACCTCCTCTAGACTTCTACCTCTTCTAGACCTCTACCTCCTCTAGACCTCTACCTCTTCTAGACTTCTACCTCCTCTAGACCTCTACCTCCTCTAGACCTCTACCTCATCTAGACTTCTACCTCTTCTAGACCTCTACTTACTACTTACCTAAACTAAAGGATTTAGTTAATTGTGTTGTGACAAGGTGAGTGTAGTGCTGAGGATGCCTCTGTCTACATGCAGAGCCCCAGGCCGTCCTGGTCCAACCCAGTTTATACTGGTCCAACCCAGTTTATACTGGTCCAACCCAGTTTATACTGGTCCAACCCAGTCCGTCCTGGTCCAACCCAGTTTATACTGGTACAACCCAGTTTGTCCTGGTCCAACCCAGTCCGTCCTGGTCCAACTCAGTTTGTCCTGGTCCAATCCAGTTTATACTGGTCCAACCCAGTCCGTCCTGGTCCAACCCAGTTTATACTGGTACAACCCAGTTTGTCCTGGTCCAACCCAGTCCGTCCTGGTCCAACCCAGTCCGTCCTGGTCCAACCCAGTCCGTACTGGTCCAACCCAGTCCGTCCTGGTCCAACCCAGTCCGTACTGGTCCAACCCAGTCAGTCCTGGTCCAACCCAGTCCGTCCTGGTCCAACCCAGTCCGTCCTGGTCCAACCCAGTCTGTCCTGGTCCAACTCAGTCTGTCCTGGTCCAACCCAGTCCATCCAGGTCCAACCGACCCGGCCTGGCGCTGTTCCTGTGTACATCCAGCCCCTGAGGGGTTATTTTGGGCAGCAGGGATTATTAAAGCATCCTCTGACTTACCCTCCGCTTTGTTATTACCTCCTGCTCTCTCTCTCTCTCTCTCTCTATCTCTCACTATCTCTCTCCCTGTCTCACGCTCTCTCTCTCTCTCTCTCAGTTTGAGGGATCGGTAGTGCCTTGCTCAAGGGTACTCTGAGAGGCATGCTGTCACCACCCCCCCCCCCTCCCTCCCCTCCCAGGTCCCAGTCCTGAGTCCTCTTTCTCTCCTTCCTCCCTCCATCTCTCTCTCTTACACTGTCTTTCTCTCTCTCTGGCTGGTGTTATACTGCTGCCTCTATCTGTCTCTCTCTCTGTGTCTCTCTCTCTGTGTCTCTCTCTCTCTGTGTGTCTCTCTCTCTCTCTCTCTCTCTCTCTCTCTCTCTCTCTCTCTCTCTCTCTCTCTCTCTCTCTCTCTCTCTCTCTCAGCTTGTTCACTGGGATGAAAAACGCATACTTAGCAGAACCAGGAAGGAAATGTGAATGTGTGTGTGTTCCTGAGTTTGTGAGTGTGTTTGTGAGGAGAGAGAGACATGGAGAAAGGAAGAGAGGGGATATATATACAGTATACTGTGTATATATATATATATATAATGCAAAAGAGGGATGATGGAAGCGTTTTGTGAACGCCATGTCTTCCAGGGCAGGCAAGCAGCACACTAGGCTGGTTACAATAGACTGTGCTGGTTGTGAATCTCACTATGTTCTGGTTGTGAATAATAGCAGGATGAATCTCAATATGTTCTGGTTGTGAATAATAGCAGGATGAATCTCACTATGTTCTGGTTGTGAATAATAGCAGGATGAATCTCACTATGTTCTGGTTGTGAATAATAGCAGGATGAATCTCACTATGTTCTGGTTGTGAATAATAGCAGGATGAATCTCACTATGTTCTGGTTGTGAATAATAGCAGGATGAATCTCACTATGTTCTGGTTGTGAATAATAGCAGGATGAATCTCACTATGTTCTGGTTGTGAATAATAGCAGGATGAATCTCACTATGTTCTGGTTGTGAATAATAGCAGGATGAATCTCACTATGTTCTCCTCACATAGCCCCTTGTCACCAGGAACACTTCTGCAAGGCTACATGCTACATGCTACATGCTACATGCACAGCACAACATCTCCATGGATATTCCTCCAAGCTAAGCTGCTCTTTAGAATGGTGTGTGTGTGTATGTGTGTGTGTTTGTGTGCGTGCATGCATGCGTGTGTGTGTGTGTTGTATGACACTGCACAAATAGCATACCCTCTTGTTTACTTTCATTTCATGGCATCTTGATTTTATCTGATTGTGTGCGTATTTGCATATATTAATGTATGTATGTTTGTATGTATTTGTGTATGTTGTTTCTGTGTGAGTTTGGGTGTGTGTATAGTGTGTGTGTGTGTGTGTGTGTGTGTGTGTGTGTGCGCACGTGTGTGTGTGTATACTGTACAGGTACAGTATGTGACTGTACTATAATATGGTGCAGGAGTGCTTTTCTGATAATAATAATATAACCAGTTAAAGGCCATGGTATAGTTAATATAACCAGTTAAAGGTCATGGTATTAGAGCTGCCGCGGTATCGGTATTACCGCGGTATCGCTGTTACATCATGCCCACCGCAGAGTTGGGCTGAATACCGCATCACCGCTGTTTTTTATAATAATAATAAAGTACCCTGCTCTCGTTGGGCTTGCGGCTCTGCAGATATACCCTACTTCTCTGTCGAGGTTCCAAGCGACCCTATTGGGTACCAGAAAAGTCACATGAAACACTGCAGACCACTGATTGGTCAGAAGAGATACGCGTCACACGTTGGAGCGTCTTGCAGTGCTTTTACTTCCTGAATGTCAGCCATTGATCAGAGCTCACAGTCACAACACGGCTAATACGTTAGCTCCCACCGGAGACCGGAGTGGATTACCGTCGCTCCTCAGGGAACGAGGCATAATGATTTTACTGCAACGAAATGTTATAATAAAAGCCCTTCGTTCTATACACTTGTCTGATTGAAAACTTTATTAACAGACCGCAGAATGGGTACAACTCGGCACGCTCTGAGCAAAGAAAGGAACTGAGATATGAATTGAGTAACGCTTGCCTTGCTATGGTCCGGTAAATACGCTGATGTTATTGAACGTGTAACTATATAACGTTAATGCCACAAAACGAATGCCTTTGTAATCATAAGTAGTAATGTTATAATAATAATAAGAAGAAAGGGTCGGGGGGGTAACCGGCGGGCGCGCCGCTACCACCCCTGCCCGCGACACAGAGGGGAGAATTCGAATCCGTGTTTCACTTTTAATAACGAATGCGTGCTTGCCGAATCCCAAACAATATTCATGCTGCAAAGTCATCCTCTAAAGATAGACATTTAGACTAGAGGCAGGCTATATGCTATAAAGAGTAGACTACAAAAAAAAATGCATTCAAATTTTTATTTTTTTGTGTCTGTGTGTGTGCGGTAATAATATTTCGCAAATTTGTGCGGTAAGGAAAACATCAATACCGCGGCAGCTCTACATGGTATAGTTAATATAACCAGTTAAAGGCCATGGTATAGTTAATATAAAGGTTACTCTGGATACCAGATGTCATTATAATGTCTGTCTGTCTGTCTGTCTGTCTGTCTGTCTGTCTGTCTGTCTGTCTGTCTGTCTGTCTGTCTGTCTGTCTGTCTGTCTGTCTGTCTGTCTGTCTGTCTGTCTGTCTGTCTGTCTGTCTGTCTGTCTGTCTGTCTGTCTGTCTGTCTGTCTGTCTGTCTGTCTGTCTGTCTGTCTGTCTGTCTGTCTGTCTGTCTGTCTGTCTGTCTGTCTGTCTGTCTGTCTGTCTGTCTGTCTGTCTGTCTGTCTGTCTGTCTGTCTGTCTGTCTGTCTGTCTGTCTGTCTGTCTGTCTGTCTGTCTGTCTGTCTGTCTGTCTGTCTGTCTGTCTGTCTGTCTGTCTGTCTGTCTGTCTGTCTGTCTGTCTGTCTGTCTGTCTGTCTGTCTGTCTGTCTGTCTGTCTGTCTGTCTGTCTGTCTGTCTGTCTGTCTGTCTGTCTGTCTGTCTGTCTGTCTGTCTGTCTGTCTGTCTGTCTGTCTGTCTGTCTGTCTGTCTGTCTGTCTGTCTGTCTGTCTGTCTGTCTGTCTGTCTGTCTGTCTGTCTGTCTGTCTGTCTGTCTGTCTGTCTGTCTGTCTGTCTGTCTGTCTGTCTGTCTGTCTGTCTGTCTGTCTGTCTGTCTGTCTGTCTGTCTGTCTGTCTGTCTGTCTGTCTGTCTGTCTGTCTGTCTGTCTGTCTGTCTGTCTGTCTGTCTGTCTGTCTGTCTGTCTGTCTGTCTGTCTGTCTGTCTGTCTGTCTGTCTGTCTGTCTGTCTGTCTGTCTGTCTGTCTGTCTGTCTGTCTGTCTGTCTGTCTGTCTGTCTGTCTGTCTGTCTGTCTGTCTGTCTGTCTGTCTGTCTGTCTGTCTGTCTGTCTGTCTGTCTGTCTGTCTGTCTGTCTGTCTGTCTGTCTGTCTGTCTGTCTGTCTGTCTGTCTGTCTGTCTGTCTGTCTGTCTGTCTGTCTGTCTGTCTGTCTGTCTGTCTGTCTGTCTGTCTGTCTGTCTGTCTGTCTGTCTGTCTGTCTGTCTGTCTGTCTGTCTGTCTGTCTGTCTGTCTGTCTGTCTGTCTGTCTGTCTGTCTGTCTGTCTGTCTGTCTGTCTGTCTGTCTGTCTGTCTGTCTGTCTGTCTGTCTGTCTGTCTGTCTGTCTGTCTGTCTGTCTGTCTGTCTGTCTGTCTGTCTGTCTGTCTGTCTGTCTGTCTGTCTGTCTGTCTGTCTGTCTGTCTGTCTGTCTGTCTGTCTGTCTGTCTGTCTGTCTGTCTGTCTGTCTGTCTGTCTGTCTGTCTGTCTGTCTGTCTGTCTGTCTGGAAAACATATCGTCTGTGTTGAAGAGGCGGTGAGGTCACATCACACGTGTCTTCTGATTGGCCCAAAACATTAATATTCAAAAAAGAATAATGGCCCATTCTCTCCTGAGAACACACACACACACACACACACACACACACACACACACACACACACACACACACACACACACACACACACACACACACACACACACACACACACACACACAGACACACAGACACACACACACACACACACACACACACACACACACACATGCACACACACACACAGACACACACAGACACACACAGACACACACACACACACACACATATGCACACACACACACACACAGACACACACAGACACACACAGACACACACACACACACACACACACACGCACGCGCGCACGCGTGCACACTGCCCTGTTCAAGCATAAGTCAATAAGCAGCATGAGTACAGAAGGGGCTCCTTCTCTCTCAGATTACCCCAGTGAACTGTCTGGCTGCCTCTCCTCTCCAATGAGGTGTTTGCTCTATTAAACTCCAGCTGTGGCAGCCGTGTGTGTGTGTGAGTGTGTGTGTGTGTGTGTGTGTGTGTGTGTGTGTGTGTGTGTGGGCGGTTTTCAGAGTATGAAAAAATGTAAAGATGTTCCCCATGTCCGCTGGAACCTGTCCCTGCAGGGAGGAACCCGGCGAGCCGCCCTGCTGTGTAGCTAATCTTAATGTTCTGTTGGGGCCTGGCCTACATAGAGACGTTCCTGCTATAGCTGCAGAGGCTGAGCTGGACCTCTACCTCCTCTAGACCTCTAGACCTCTACCTCCTCTAGACCTCTACCTCCTCTAGACATCTACCTCCTCTAGACCTCTAGACCTCTACCTCCTCTAGACCTCTACCTCCTCTAGACCTCTACCTCCTCTAGACCTCTAGACATCTACCTCCTCTAGACCTCTACATCCTCTAGACCTCTAGACCTCTACCTCCTCTAGACCTCTACCTCCTTTAGACCTCTACCTCCTCTAGACCTCTAGACCTCTACCTCCTCTAGACCTCTACCTCCTCTACCTCCTCTAGACCTCTACCTCCTCTAGACCTCTACCTCCTTTAGACCTCTAGACCTCTACCTCCTCTAGACCTCTAGACCTCTACCTCCTCTAGACCTCTACCTCCTCTAGACCTCTACCTCATCTAGACCTCTAGACCTCTACCTCCTCTAGACCTCTACCTCCTCTAGACCTCTACCTCCTCTAGACCTCTACCTCCTCTAGACCTCTACCTCCTCTACCTCCTCTAGACCTCTACCTCCTCTAGACCTCTACCTCCTCTAGACCTCTACCTCCTCTACCTCCTCTAGACCTCTACCTCCTCTAGACATCTACCTCCTCTAGACCTCTACCTCCTCTAGACCTCTAGACCTCTACCTCCTCTACCTCTTCTAGACCTCTACCTCTTCTAGACCTCTACCTCCTCTAGACCTCTACCTCCTCTAGACCTCTACCTCCTCTAGACCTCTACCTCCTCTACCTCCTGTAGACCTCTACCTCCTGTAGACCTCTACCTCCTCTAGACCTCTAGACCTCTACCTCCTCTAGACCTCTACCTCCTCTAGACCTCTACCTCCTTTAGACCTCTACCTCCTCTAGACCTCTACCTCCTCTACCTCCTCTAGACCTCTACCTCCTCTAGACCTCTACCTCCTCTAGACCTCTACCTCCTCTAGACCTCTACCTCCTCTAGACCTCTACCTCCTCTACCTCCTCTAGACCTCTACCTCCTCTAGACCTCTACCTCCTCTACCTCCTCTAGACCTCTACCTCCTCTAGACCTCTACCTCCTCTAGACCTCTACCTCCTCTACCTCATCTAGACCTCTACCTCCTCTAGACCTCTACCTCCTCTAGACCTCTACCTCCTCTAGACCTCTACCTCCTCTACCTCCTCTAGACCTCTACCTCCTTTAGACCTCTACCTCCTTTAGACCTCTACCTCCTCTAGACCTCTACCTCCTTTAGACCTCTACCTCCTCTAGACCTCTACCTCCTCTAGACATCTAGACCTCTACCTCCTCTAGACCTCTACCTCCTCTAGACCTCTACCTCCTCTAGACCTCTAACTCCTCTACCTCATCTAGACCTCTACCTCCTCTAGACCTCTACCTCCTCTACCTCCTCTAGACCTCTACCTCCTTTAGACCTCTACCTCCTCTAGACCTCTACCTCCTTTAGACCTCTACCTCCTCTAGACCTCTACCTCCTCTAGACCTCTACCTCCTCTACCTCCTCTAGACCTATACCTCCTCTACCTCCTCTAGACCTCTACCTCCTCTACCTCCTTTAGACCTCTACCTCCTCTAGACCTCTACCTCCTCTAGACCTCTAGACCTCTAGACCTCTACCTCCTCTAGACCTCTACCTCCTCTAGACCTCTAGACCTCTACCTCCTCTAGACCTCTACCTCCTTTAGACCTCTACCTCCTCTAGACCTCTACCTCCTCTAGACCTCTACCTCCTCTACCTCCTCTAGACCTCTACCTCCTCTACCTCCTTTAGACCTCTACCTCCTCTAGACCTCTACCTCCTCTACCTCCTCTAGACCTCTAGACCTCTACCTCCTCTAGACCTCTACCTCCTCTAGACTTCTAGACCTCTACCTCCTCTACCTCCTTTAGAACTCTACCTCCTCTAGACCTCTACCTCCTCTAGACCTCTACCTCCTCTAGACCTCTACCTCCTCTAGACCTCTACCTCCTCTAGACCTCTAGACCTCTAGACCTCTACCTCCTCTAGACCTCTACCTCCTCTAGACCTCTAGACCTCTACCTCCTCTACCTCCTCTAGACCTCTAGACCTCTACCTCCTCTACCTCCTCTAGACCTCTAGACCTCTACCTCCTCTAGACCTCTAGACCTCTACCTCCTCTAGACCTCTAGACCTCTAGACCTCTACCTCCTCTACCTCCTCTAGACCTCTAGACCTCTACCTCCTCTAGACCTCTAGACCTCTACCTCCTCTAGACCTCTAGACATCTACCTCCTCTACCTCCTCTAGACCTCTAGACCTCTAGACCTCTACCTCCTCTAGACCTCTACCTCCTCTAGACCAGTGGTTCCCAAAGTCGGGGTCGCGACCCAAAGGTGGGCCGCGAGCAGCCACGGATGGGCCGCGAGACGATTTAAAAAAAAATTAAAAAAAATTTTTTTTTCTTTTTTTTTTTGATTTTTTTTTGATTTTTTGATTTAAATTTTTTTTGTCAGGCCACTGAACTTAGAAGCAGGCCAGGACAGTGTTTCTAGTTGTATTCTAAAATTCTATTCTATTGTATTCTAAAATGTGACTATATGGTTTTATATTAACTTAATAAATAAACAAAAACGAAAAATCTACTTATTTCAACGAACATTTCAAACTAAATAACAGATTATGCACATAAAACGCTGAAAACAACCGAAGCAACAATAGTATTTTAATGAGGCTATTATTATTATCATTATTATTTTGCAACAAGTTAGCCCTCTCATAAATAGCACATATAAATGAATAACTAACTTGAACTAACTTAATAGGATTGAAGTGATATTTGGCTTAAAAAATCGGTCGCCTGGCAAAAAAAAAAAAAAAAAAAAAGCCAGACGATGTGCATTGGGCCGCGGCTCTCTGACGCCTTATTTTCTGGGCCCCGGCCTGAAAAGTTTGGGAACCCCTGCTCTAGACCTCTAGACCTCTACCTCCTCTACCTCCTCTAGACCTCTAGACCTCTAGACCTCTACCTCCTCTAGACCTCTACCTCCTCTAGACCTCTAGACCTCTACCTCCTCTAGACCTCTAGACCTCTAGACCTCTACCTCCTCTACCTCCTCTAGACCTCTAGACCTCTAGACATCTACCTCCTCTACCTCCTCTACCTCCTCTAGACCTCTACCTCCTCTAGACCTCTACCTCCTCTAGACCTCTACCTCCTCTAGACCTCTAGACCTCTACCTCCTCTACCTCCTCTACCTCCTCTACCTCCTCTACCTCCTCTAGACCTCTACCTCCTCTACACAATTAGCGATGCGCTCTCTTGAGATCTGTGCTCTCTGTCAGCTGATCTGATGGATGTGCTGCTCCACGACTTCCTGTCTGCTCGTTCCAGAACTCTCCTCCACAGAACAGTGATAAGGAACTGGGGGATATGTGGCTTAACTCGACCAGCTGCTCCTCGCGACGGAACCTGAGGTGTCAGCCATTATGTATGTGTGTGTGTGTGTGTGTGTGTGTGTGTGTGTGTGTGTGTGTGTGTGTGTGTGTGTGTGTGTGTGTGTGTGTGTGTGTGTGTGTGTGTGTGTGTGTGTGTGTGTGTGTGTGTGTGTGTGTGTGTGTGTGTGTTTATGTATGCATGAGCCTAGTCATGGACATATCCTTTCTGTGTATCTTAGCATTTAAAGGTGGTATAGATAACATTTGTATCTAGTAATCATTTAAAAAAAAAAAAAAATAATAATAATACATCCACAGAGCTTTTAGAAAGGTGCAGAATAAAAGTATTGCTTTTGCCCCCCAAAAGATGATTGAATAATGAATTTATCATAAAACAAATTCTGCAGGTCCAAAATGAATGCTGTTGTTTCCATATAGCAGACATGTATCCCCTCCCTACTTCCCATGTCCTCACGTGGAATGCACCTGATTGGTAAATGATATGCTGGTGCTCTAGTGTGACATCTAGTGGCTGAACGTTATCTACAGCATCTTTAAGTAGCTTTGAAATGATAGAATAGTAGAATCAGAATCAGTAGCTAGCTAACTGGTTAAAAAGCCGCCACGCTAGTTTTGGCCCCACTCACATTCCGCTTGTGACAGAATTAATTTGACTAATATTTTAATATTTTATAAATTGGTATGTGTACTTTGACTAGTGATGAAGTCCCTGTGATGTCATGAACGTCATCATTTATATAATATTTATATACATTTATATGAATATGTTTCTTCCACCAAATTGTTGATTAAACTACAGAAAATGTCAACAAACACCCATTGATATTTACCACGATTTCCAAGTCTTTCAGGACATGTCAATACCTTCTATTTTAGCTTAAGTTAAATCTGCAAGTTACAACATACTGGACCATGATAGGTTTGACCTATTAGTGACATCACACATGCAATTCAGATGTCAGGCAAGTACAGAGAAGCTCTCCCTCTGCAGGGGAGGAATGTGAAAAAAGGTGCTCTGGTGACAAGTTCTGCATGAATAACAATCTGTATAGTCAAAGTCATGCCTCCAAGAGGAGTTAACCATAAAGAAAACATATTTTCTGAGTGGACAGGATCTTTAAAGTATCTTTGTTAACAGGAGGTGAATGTCATACATACCACTCAGCATCCATTACATCTTGCTGCCACTTCACCGCTGATGGGCCTTACATCCGTATCTCCTCCTGTTTGGCTGTTCCTCTCAGAGCAGAGCTTCTGAAAGTTCACGAAAACGTAATTATACTCTTGCATTGTGAGGGCCAGGCGGAAGAAGGTCAACAGCCTATTTTGGGTCCAGATGTACAATAGAAGCTTTGGTCCAGACAAGGCCTAGCATTCTAACTCCAGGATGAGTCAATGTCATCAGGAAAAGGGGTGAAAATAGCCTCTCTTTGTACCACTGGGGAGACTATTATTACCTTCTAGAAAGCAGCGTTGTGTCCCGGTGCTGGATAACTTCCTCCCCTCCTCGTTATTATCACGCCAGGACCAGGGTCGCTCCTCAGCGGGAGAAATACCCTTAGTAGTGCAATAAATGGCCATTTAGCTTTGAACCAAGATCATAGGTGGAACAATGCATCTGGGGAAACAAAGAGTGATTGTTCCAAGTCTCACAGGATTGAACGGTTTGACTGCATTTGCCTCATCAGACTCAGGAATCAGGTCACGTTCAAGACACAAGATCTAGGAGCCCCTTCTGGTGCTGCCAGTGGCCCCAATGCATCAGCTCCAATGGACCTTTACCATCTGGGCCTTTCCTACTGCTCCTTCCCAGCCAGTCAGTCAGTCAGTCAGTCAGTCAGTCAGTCAGTCAGTCAGTCAGCCAGCCAGTCAGTCAGTCAGTCAGTCAGTCAGTCAGTCAGTCAGTCAGTCAGTCAGTCAGTCAGTCAGTCAGTCAGTCAGTCAGTCAGTCAGTCAGTCAGTCAGCCAGCCAGTCAGTCAGTCAGTCAGTCAGTCAGTCAGTCAGTCAGTCAGTCAGTCAGTCAGTCAGTCAGTCAGCCAGTCAGTCAGCCAGTCAGTCAGTCAGTCAGTCAGTCAGTCAGTCAGTCAGTCAGTCAGTCAGTCAGTCAGTCAGTCAGTCAGTCAGTCAGTCAGTCAGTCAGTCAGTCAGTCAGCCAGTCAGTCAGTCAGTCAGTCAGTCAGTCAGTCAGTCAGTCAGTCATCAGTCAGTCAGTCAGTCAGTCATCAGTCAGTCAGTCAGTCAGTCAGTCAGCCAGTCAGTCAGTCAGTCAGTCAGTCAGTCAGTCAGTCAGTCATCAGTCAGTCAGTCAGTCAGTCATCAGTCAGTCAGTCAGATAAATGCTGTGTCAGCAGCCCATCTCCCATCTGTCGTCTCCCATCAATCAGTCAGCTGTCAACACAGCTTCCAGACAGCATAGATAGGGTAGCAGTCTGCCTCCAAGTCACACACAGACCCCGCCTCCCACACAGACCCCGCCTCCCACACTGACCCCACCTCCCACACTGACCCCACCTCCCACACTGACCCCGCCTTCCACACAGACCACACCTCCCACACAGACCCCGCCTCCCACACAGACCCCGCCTTCCACACAGACCACACCTCCCACACAGACCACACCTCCCACACAGACCCCGCCTCCCACACTGACCCCGCCTCCCACACAGACCCCGCCTTCCACACAGACCCCACCTCCCACACAGACCCCGCCTCCCACACAGACCCCGTCTCCCACACTGACCCCGCCTCCCACACTGACCCCGCCTTCCACACAGACCACACCTCCCACACTGACCCCGCCTCCCACACACAGACCCCACCTCCCACACAGACCCTGCCTCCCACACTGACCCCGCCTCCAACACAGACACCACCTCCCACACAGACCCTGCCTCCCACATTGACCCCGCCTCCCACACTGACCCCGCCTCCAACACAGACCCCACTTCCCACACAGACCCCACCTCCCACACAGACCGCCTCCAACACAGACCCCGCCTCCCACACAGTTCACAAGTTCAAGTAAAGGGAGAAGAGAGGAAGGGATGGATATAGGGAGAGAAAAAGGGAGAGTAAAGCAAAGTAAAGATGTATGTACTGTACATTAGATGTTCTATCTTCCCCCCTCTCTTCCCCTCTTACTCTCTGTCTCTGTCCCGCTCTCTCTCTCTCTAGTAGTTGATTAGATGCCGGAAAATCCTCCACTGGATAAAAAAAAACATGTAATTTGTTCAGTTTCAGGATCACAAGACCTCAGGCTGAATGGGATTAGGTGAGATCTCTGTTTCTGGTTGTGATTGGTGATAACTGTTGGCCTGTAATCAACTGACAAGTGTAATCCTCCCTTGGTGGGGTTGGAGTTGGGGAGGGCGGGGGGGGGGGGGGGTTGGCTGGGATTGGGTCGTTGCTCCACCTCCGGCCACTCGTAGGATCACATGATGATGGTATTAGATCCATAACTCTGTGTTTGGCTCCCGGAAGCCTCTACAACTGGGTGGTACTGTACCATCTAGTCTAGTCTGTCAGCTGTACCATCTAGTCTGTCAGCTGTACCATCTAGTCCAGGGGTCGGCAACCTTTTTGACATGGAGTGCCTGTTTGAAATATAGTTGTAACTAGTGTGCCTCAACAATATTCCATGCATCGTAATATTTTTTTCTCATAATCAGGTATTTTTAATGATAATTTTTACATTATTACATCATTATTGTTATTGTTATTATTAACAATATTATTATGATGGTTGTATCAACCCTAAATCTGAGTTGGGGGGGGGGGGGGGGGATGCAATGCAGACAAACAGCTGCATACAGTGCGACCATTTCACTCACATTTGCCCATTCATTTTTGGACACATCACACACCATCGGTTTGTGTACTGTACGTGTGCTGTCATAGCTCCACCTACAGGCCTAATGGAGAACACCAGGAGAACACCAGGATGTGAATGGAGGGTGAATGTGAGGTATATCGTGTAAATAAGTTTTGATTGATCGCAAGACTACACTGTAAAAAAAATAATAATAATATGTTAACAGAACTTACAAATATTGAGTTCAGTTACTGCGCATTAAGGTTTTCAGTTTTCAATCCATAATAAGTTAACAGAAAAATAAGTACACAACCACATTATTTCAACCTAAACTATGTTTATTGTCATTGTTTTAAGAACACAAGTTGACTTGGTAATACTCACATTTTGAGTAAAAAAAATGGCTTTTAACATGTGCAATGTTCAATGAAATAGAAAAATAAATAATAAATGTGTTGATTAATCCCACTGGTCACAATGGTGACCTTAATAATGTTTTTGTTATAAGGCTCTGCAAATGTTAGTGAATGATGTAGCAATGTATTTCCAGCTAAATTGAAATAATAAACAAATAAAGGGTCTCAATTAAATATGTGGTAGTAAAAAGAACCTGTGGGAGCATTTCAACAAGATAAATGCGACAATAGTGCAAAATATTTCACTATAATATTTTAAAGCAAATTTTTTTTTTTTATACTGCTGCCTCCTGTGCCTATGCAAATGCCCCCGCGTGCCTATGCAGGCACGCGTGCCTAGGGTTGCCTACCCCTGATCTAGTCTGTCAGCTGTACCATCTAGTCTAGTCTGTCAGCTGTACCATCTAGTCTGTCAGCTGTACCATCTAGTCTGTCAGCTGTACCATCTAGTCTAGTCTGTCAGCTGTACCATCTAGTCTGTCAGCTGTACCATCTAGTCTAGTCTGTCAGCTGTACCATCTAGTCTGTCAGCTGTACCATCTAGTCTAGTCTGTCAGCTGTACCATCTAGTCTGTCAGCTGTACCATCTAGTCTAGTCTGTCAGCTGTACCATCTAGTCTGTCAGCTGTACCATCTAGTCTAGTCTGTCAGCTGTACCATCTAGTCTGTCAGCTGTACCATCTAGTCTGTCAGCTGTACCATCTAGTCTGTCAGCTGTACCATCTAGTCTGTCAGCTGTACCATCTAGTCTGTCAGCTGTACCATCTAGTCTGTCAGCTGTACCATCTAGTCTAGTCTGTCAGCTGTACCATCTAGTCTGTCAGCTGTACCATCTAGTCTGTCAGCTGTACCATCTAGTCTGTCAGCTGTACCATCTAGTCTGTCAGCTGTACCATCTAGTCTGGTCTGTCAGGGTGCTGTGGGCACAGCAGACTATTTTCTTTGTTTATTGTTTGAATCTTTCGTGTTGGGAGCCGAGGTTGGGTTGCTGCGGGATCTTTTCTGATTGTACAACTCCACAAGGGGACATCGGGTGTGTTTGTTTCAGTCTCAGGGGCGTCCCAGACACGACTCAGACACGGGGAGGACAGGGTGACGGAGCGTCAGTACAAATGACTGTTTGAGTTGTTTTTCTCCTCCTCTCGTCTCCTCCACTCTGATTGGTCCCTGTTGAGACCTGCCCATTCATTCTGAACCCTCCCTCCTCCCCGTTCCTCCATTTTTCATAGTTACAGTATCTGATTTAAATACAGACCGTTGTTGTTGGGGCAGCGTGGGCTCCGGTACGTCTTCATCGGACACCGCTACTTCATCTGCAGAGAGGAGGAGGGTGGTGCTGTCCACACGGGGCATGCTTAAAGAGGAGGAGGTAAAGAGGAGGTAAAGAGGAAGAGGTAAAGAGGAGGAGGTGAAGAGGAGGAGGTGAAGAGGAAGATGTAAAGAGGAAGATGTAAAGAGGAGGAGGTGAAGAGGAGGAGGTAAAGAGGAAGATGTAAAGAGTAGGAGGTGAAGAGGAGGAGGTAAAGAGGAGGAGGTAAATAGGAGGAGGTGAAGAGGAGGAGGTAAAGAGGAGGAGGTGAAGAGGAGGAGGTAAAGAGGAAGATGTAAAGAGTAGGAGGTGACGAGGAGGAGGTAAAGAGGAAGAGGTAAAGAGGAGGAGGTGAAGAGGAGGAGGTAAAGAGGAGGAGGTAAAGAGGAGGTAAAGAGGAAGAGGTAAAGAGGAGGAGGTGAAGAGGAGGAGGTAAAGAGGAAGATGTAAAGAGTAGGAGGTGACGAGGAGGAGGTAAAGAGGAAGAGGTAAAGAGGAGGAGGTGAAGAGGAGGAGGTAAAGAGGAGGAGGTAAATAGGAGGAGGTGAAGAGGAGGAGGTAAAGAGGAGGAGGTAAATAGGAGGAGGTGAAGAGGAGGAGGTGAAGAGGAGGAGGTAAAGAGGAGGAGGTAAAGAGGAGGAGGTAAATAGGAGGAGGTGAAGAGGAGGAGGTAAAGAGGAGGAGGTAAATAGGAGGAGGTAAATAGGAGGAGGTGAAGAGGAGGAGGTGAAGAGGAGGAGGTAAAGAGGAGAAGGTGAAGAGGAGGAGGTAAAGAGGAAGAGGTAAAGAGGAGGAGGTGAAGAGAAGGAGGTAAAGAGGAAGATGTAAAGAGGAGGAGGTGAAGAAGAGGAGGTAAAGAGGAAGATGTAAAGAGTAGGAGGTGAAGAGGAGGAGGTAAAGAGGAGGAGGTAAATAGGAGGAGGTGAAGAGGAGGAGGTAAAGAGGAGGAGGTGAAGAGGAGGAGGTAAAGAGGAAGATGTAAAGAGTAGGAGGTGACGAGGAAGAGGTAAAGAGGAGGAGGTGAAGAGGAGGAGGTAAAGAGGAGGAGGTAAAGAGGAGGTAAAGAGGAAGAGGTAAAGAGGAGGAGGTGAAGAGGAGGAGGTAAAGAGGAAGATGTAAAGAGTAGGAGGTGACGAGGAGGAGGTAAAGAGGAGGAGGTAAAGAGGAGGTAAAGAGGAAGAGGTAAAGAGGAGGAGGTGAAGAGGAGGAGGTAAAGAGGAAGAGGTAAAGAGGAGGAGGTGAAGAGGAGGAGGTAAAGAGGAGGAGGTAAAGAGGAGGTAAAGAGGAAGAGGTAAAGAGGAGGAGGTGAAGAGGAGGAGGTAAAGAGGAAGATGTAAAGAGTAGGAGGTGACGAGGAGGAGGTAAAGAGGAGGAGGTAAAGAGGAGGAGGTGAAGAGGAAGAGGTAAAGAGGAGGAGGTAAAGAGGAGGAGGTGAAGAGGAGGAGGTAAAGAGGAGGAGGTAAATAGGAGGAGGTGAAGAGGAGGAGGTAAAGAGGAGGAGGTAAATAGGAGGAGGTGAAGAGGAGGAGGTAAAGAGGAGGAGGTAAATAGGAGGAGGTGAAGAGGAGGAGGTGAAGAGGAGGAGGTAAAGAGGAGGAGGTAAATAGGAGGAGGTGAAGAGGAGGAGGTAAAGAGGAGGAGGTAAAGAGGAAGAGGTAAAGAGGAAGATGTAAAGAGTAGGAGGTGACGAGGAGGAGGTGAAGAGGAAGAGGTAAAGAGGAGGAGGTGAAGAGGAAGAGGTAAAGAGGAGGAGGTGAAGAGGAGGAGGTAAAGAGGAGGTAAAGAGGAAGAGGTAAAGAGGAAGAGGTAAAGAGGAGGTAAAGAGGAAGAGGTAAGAGGAAGAGGTAAAGAGGAGGAGGTAAAGAGGAGGTAAAGAGGAAGAGGTAAAGAGGAGGAGGTGAAGAGGAGGAGGTAAAGAGGAAGATGTAAAGAGTAGGAGGTGACGAGGAGGAGGTAAAGAGGAAGAGGTAAAGAGGAGGAGGTGAAGAGGAGGAGGTAAAGAGGAGGAGGTAAATAGGAGGAGGTGAAGAGGAGGAGGTAAAGAGGAGGAGGTAAATAGGAGGAGGTGAAGAGGAGGAGGTGAAGAGGAGGAGGTAAAGAGGAGGAGGTAAAGAGGAGGAGGTAAATAGGAGGAGGTGAAGAGGAGGAGGTAAAGAGGAAGATGTAAAGAGGAGGAGGTAAATAGGAGGAGGTAAATAGGGAGGAGGTGAAGAGGAGGAGGTGAAGAGGAGGAGGTAAGAGGAGAAGGTGAAGAGGAGGAGGTGAGAGGAGGAGGTAAAGAGGAGAAGGTGAAGAGGAGGAGGTGATGAGGAGGAGGTAAAGAGGAGGTAAAGAGGAAGAGGTAAAGAGGAGGAGGTGAAGAGAGGAGGTAACGAGGAAGATGTAAAGAGGTGGAGGTGAAGAAGAGGAGGTAAAGAGGAAGTTGTAAAGAGTAGGAGGTGAAGAGGAGGGTAAAGAGGAGGAGGTAAATAGGAGGAGGTGAAGAGGAGGAGGTAAAGAGGAGGAGGTGAAGAGGAGGAGGTAAAGAGGAAGATGTAAAGAGTAGGAGGTGACGAGGAAGAGGTAAAGAGGAGGAGGTGAAGAGGAGGAGGTAAAGAGGAGGAGGTAAAGAGGAGGTAAAGAGGAAGAGGTAAAGAGGAGGAGGTGAAGAGGAGGAGGTAAAGAGGAAGATGTAAAGAGGAGGAGGTAAATAGGAGGAGGTAAAGAGGAAGATGTAAAGAGGAGGAGGTGAAGAGGAGGAGGTAAAGAGGAAGATGTAAATAGGAGGAGGTAAAGAGGAGGAGGTGAAGAGGAGGTAAAGAGGAGGAGGTAAAGAGGAAGAGGTAAAGAGGAGGAGGTAAATAGGAGGAGGTAAAGAGGAAGATGTAAAGAGTAGGAGGTGACGAGGAGGAGGTAAAGAGGAGGAGGTGAAGAGGAGGTAAAGAGGAGGAGGTAAAGAGGAGGAGGTGAAGAGGAGGAGGTAAATAGGAGGAGGTGAAGAGGAGGAGGTAAAGAGGAGGAGGTAAATAGGAGGAGGTGAAGAGGAGGAGGTAAAGAGGAGGAGGTGAAGAGGAGGAGGTAAAGAGGAGGAGGTAAATAGGAGGAGGTGAAGAGGAGGAGGTAAAGAGGAGGAGGTAAATAGGAGGAGGTGAAGAGGAGGAGGTGAAGAGGAGGAGGTAAAGAGGAGGAGGTAAAGAGGAGGAGGTAAAGAGGAGGAGGTAAATAGGAGGAGGTGAAGAGGAGGAGGTAAAGAGGAGGAGGTAAATAGGAGGAGGTGAAGAGGAGGAGGTAAATAGGAGGAGGTAAATAGGAGGAGGTGAAGAGGAGGAGGTGAAGAGGAGGAGGTAAAGAGGAGGAGGTGAAGAGGAGGAGGTAAAGAGGAGGAGGTGAAGAGGAGGAGGTAAATAGGAGGAGGTGAAGAGGAGGAGGTAAAGAGGAGGAGGTAAATAGGAGGAGGTGAAGAGGAGGAGGTGAAGAGGAGGAGGTAAAGAGGAGGAGGTGAAGAGGAGGAGGTAAAGAGGAGGAGGTGAAGAGGAGGAGGTAAATAGGAGGAGGTGAAGAGGAGGAGGTAAAGAGGAGGAGGTAAATAGGAGGAGGTGAAGAGGAGGAGGTAAATAGGAGGAGGTGAAGAGGAGGAGGTAAAGAGGAGGAGGTAAAGAGGAGGAGGGGGTGTCATCCACACGGGGGCAGCCTTGCAGCTTCACCTCCACAGCTTCTCACTCAGAGCATCACACACACAGGAGGCTGTCAGCTCACGGACCCACACTCAGCTCTCCTGCTCCGGCAGAAGAAAGGGAACGAGGACGTCAGTGTCAGTAAGGCTGTTTATATCTGAGAGTTTAGATCATGTTCAGTAAGGCTGTTTATATCTGAGAGTTTAAATCATGTTCAGTAAGGCTGTTTATATCTGAGAGTTTAGATCATGTTCAGTAAGGCTGTTTATATTTGATATTTTAGGTTCCCATACAGTGTCAGTGTGCACTCTGGTTTGTTTGTGGGTTGCATTATGCTAGTCTGTAGGCTAATATTATGTTAAAGAAAGAAAGAAAGAAAGAAAGAAAGAAAGAAAGAAAGAAAGAAAGAAAGAAAGAAAGAAAGAAAGAAAGAAAGAAAGAAAGAAAGAAAGAAAGAAAGAAAGAAAGAGGGAGTGTGAGAGAAAGAGAGAGACCGTGTTGTTTTAGGAAGCCTTGGGCTTGTGTCCCTCTCTTCTCCCTGAACAACTACTGCTGAGGTGAGCAAGGCACCAAAGCCATAACTGCTCAGTGGCCAGCAGTGGAAGTCTGTGCGTGTGTGCGGGTGCAAATCTGTGTTTATCTTTTTAATGTGCTATTATGTAGGTGTCTGTCCGTGTCTGTGTGTGTTGTTAACCTTGATTGTGTGTGTGTGTGTGTGTGTGTGTGTGTGTGTGTGTGTGTGTGTGTGTGTGTGTGTGTGTGTGTTTGTGTGTATCCCAGCCTTTGTGTGTGTGTGTGTGTGTGTGTTTTGGGTGTGTGTGTGTGTGTGTGTGTGTGTGTGTGTGTGTGTGTGTGTGTGTGTGTGTGTGTGTGTGTGTGTGTGTGTGTGTGTGTGTGAGAGAGTATCAGGTTTCATAACGTGACCCTGTCTTCTGTTCTGGCCCTGAGGACATTCTGAGAGATCTGACTGGAGCATTTCCTATGCAGCCACCATGCCCCAAAACACTGTCTCCTACTATTTACTCCTGTCTCCTACTCTTTACTCCTGTCTCCTACTCTATATTCCTGTCTCCTACTCTCTATTTCCTGTCTCCTACTCTTTACTCCTGTCTCCTACTCTCTACTCCTGTCTCCTAATCCTGTCTCCTACTCCTGCATATCATTTCTGCCGCCTCCTCTCTTTAGGTTTGTGAATGAAGCCGTTGTGGGTTAGTGTCCAGCAGCCGGCCATGAATAATGCAACGCAGCACCTCACCCCTGTGTGAGTCACTCGTGAGGCTACCATCCTACTCTAAGGTGGTGGGGGGCGTTTGTTTTGATCTGCAGTATGTATCACGGTTCCCTTTTCTCTTGATTGTCCTGCCTGGTGAAATGGAGTTTAAATTAGGGATGCACCGAATGGGAAATTCTTGGCCGAAACCGATACCGAAAATAGGAAACAGTTGGCCGAAAACCGAAAGCCGAAAGGCCGAAAATGATTCATAGAATAGAATTTTTTTTACCAATGTTGTTCAGCTACCTGATTATGGAAAAATATATGATTATGGCAAAACTTAACTTAAATAATAAATAATCACTATTATGGGTATTTTTGTATCACAAACAGTACTGTATTTGCAAATCTGGTATGTCATAAATGTATAGATGTAGCAGTACTGTCTATCTGTATGTCATGTATGTCATATATGTCCTGATGAATTGAAAATGGGGGACCCTGATGTAAACAAGACGAAAGTCTTTCTCTGGTCTGCATCCCCTTAACAATTGTGTGTATTGAGCTGTACTGTATTGTACCCATTCTGCAATCTGTTAATAAAGTTTTCAATCAATCAGAGAGAGAGAGAGAGAGAGAGAGAGAGAGAGAGAGAGAGAGAGAGAGAGAGAGAGAGAGAGAGAGAGAGAGAGAGAGAGAGAGAGAGAGGCGGACATCTGTGCTCTACTGAGCGCACCTTTCTAGTCCCCAGATGACTTTGGCACAGTAGACGCGCGACAGACAGCGTCAATGTGAGAAACACAATCCCTCCCCCTCTCGCTCTGAATAATATGCATATTAGATAATTAACCACAACGGGCATATAGTAAATAAGGATAAAGTATGTTAAAGACGCATTTATTGGACTCGTTGCGCGCGGAGTTTACATAGAAACAGCGCGACTCCCGAGGAGATGCATTGCTCCCGAGTCCCAAGAGGAGTATCACGCAGGACTGAAGAGCTCACAGCGCGCAATGACTGAATCCGCGTTTTGATGACATCATCACAACAACACACGTTAGGTTACAGGTTGCTTCTGTTTCGGTGATATATTTTCGGTGAAAAAACTCTTTCGGCCGAAAGTTTCGGTGCATCCCTAGTTTAAATAAACTAAAATTAATACATAACACTATGAATACATGAAGTGAACCTTAAGAATGAAGGAGAAAGATACTGTATGCCTCAAATATACCCCGAGGAGCAGCGTGGAACGTGGTCCAAGCTGTTCTACGTCACGCTACTCTGTACTGCTTCTGTACTGCTTCTGTACTGCCTCTGTACTGCTTCTGTACTGCTTCTGTACGGCTTCTGTACTGCTTCTGTACTGCTTCTGTACTGCTTCTGTACTGCTTCTGTACTGCTTCTGTACTGCTTCTGTACTGCTTCTGTACGGCTTCTGTACTGCTTCTGTACTGCTTCTGTACTGCTTCTGTACTGCTTCTGTACTGCTTCTGTACTGCTTCTGTACGGCTTCTGTACTGCTTCTGTACCGTTTCACCCTTAAAGGAAAACTCCAACATTTTGGGAAATTAGCTTATTTAACATCTTCCCTGGAGTTAGACAAGAAGATACATACCTTTTTTGTCTCTGTGCGTGCATTTAGCTTTGGGAACAGTCGCTCCATTAGCGTAGCTTAGCTTCATCACTGGAAGTGGGGGAGATCCGGAGCTTCATCACTGGAAGTGGGGGAGATCCGGAGCCTGACGTTCCCTTACACTGTATACAGTCACGAAATACACTCCAAATACAACTCCAAAACGTTCATGTAAACATGTTGTGACCTGTGTATTCACCACGTGGAGAAATAAAAAATAATTGAATTAGACAATTACGTTTTATAAGCAAATATACTCGGAACTATTTTTTGCCTAACCACTCCTCTCTGAGCGCAGTCAGTGATTTCAACGTGTCGTCGTGATTGTTGACATTCTCATTCATTCAAAGGATCCGAACCGATTGAAGTTTATGGATACCATGACTTAACATCCTCTTACCTTGACGATTAAAAGCCTCCCCAATTTAGAAAACAGTAATCCAATGGCTGGTATTGATAATATACTACTAACTACTGGACGCTCTGAGCTAACCGGAGCTAACACATAACAGGATGGTAAAGCATATATAATGACTTCCTTTCGGGGGTTTTCAAAATAAAAGTGCAACGTTTATAGCAGCGGAAAACGTTTATTTTGTACATTATCGAACGTTAACACGAACCTAAACTAACGTTACAACTAACCTAAAGTTAGTTTAGGTTCGTGTTAACGTTAGATAATGTACAAAATAAACGTTTTCCGCTGCTATAAACGTTGCACTTTTATTTTGAAAACCCCAGAAAGGAAGTCATTATATATGCTTTACCATCCTGTTCTGTGTTAGCTCCGGTTAGCTCAGAGCGTCCAGTAGTTAGTAGTATATTATCAATACCAGCCATTGGATTACTGTTTTCTAAATTGGGGAGGCTTTTAATCGTCAAGGTAAGAGGATTTTAAGTCATTGTATCGATAAACTTCAATCGGTTCGGATCCTTTGAATGAATGAGAATGTCAACAATCACGACGACACGTTGAAATCACTGACTGCGCTCAGAGAGGAGTGGTTAGGCAAAAAATTGTTCAGAGTATATTTGCTTATAAAACGTAATTGTCTAATTCAATTATTTTTTATTTCTCCACGTGGTGAATACACAGGTCACAACATGTTACATGAACGTTTTGGAGTTGTATTTGGAGTGTATTTCGTGACTGTATACAGTGTAAGGGAACGTCAGTCTCCGGATCTCCCCCACTTCCAGTGATGAAGCTCCGGATCTCCCCCACTTCCAGTGATGAAGCTAAGCTACGCTAACGGAGCGACTGTTCCCAAAGCTAAATGCATGCACAGAGACAAAAAAGGTATGTATCTTCTTGTCTAACTCCAGGGAAGATGTTA
The DNA here is from genome assembly GCF_963971535.1 of Notolepis coatsorum. NCBI lineage: Eukaryota > Metazoa > Chordata > Actinopteri > Aulopiformes > Paralepididae > Notolepis > Notolepis coatsorum. The sequence continues at coordinate 20,764,786 of NC_140183.1, read as the reverse complement.
AATAAGCTAATTTCCCAAAATGTTGGAGTTTTCCTTTAAATACAGGGTTCCACTGGAATTGTGTTGTCTCCTACTATCTACTGTCTCCTACTCCTGTCTCCTACTATCTACTGTCTCCTACTCCTGTCTCCTACTCCTGTCTCCTACTATCTACTCCTGTCTCCTACTCTCTACTCCTGTCTCCTACTCTCTACTCCTGTCTCCTACTCTCTACTCCTGTCTCCTACTCTCTACTCCTGTCTCCTACTCTCTACTCCTGTCTCCTACTCTCTACTCCTGTCTCCTACTCTCTACTCCTGTCTCCTACTCTTTACTCCTGTCTCCTACTCTCTACTCCTGTCTCCTACTCTCTACTCCTGTCTCCTACTCTCTACTCCTGTCTCCTACTCTCTACTCCTGTCTCCTACTCTTTACTCCTGTCTCCTACTCTCTACTCCTGTCTCCTACTCCTGTCTCCTACTCCTGTCTCCTACTGCTGTCTCCTACTCTCTACTCCTGTCTCCTACTCCTGTCTCCTACTCTCTACTCCTGTCTCCTACTCTCTACTCCTGTCTCCTACTCTCTACTCCTGTCTCCTACTACTGTCTCCTACTCTTTACTCCTGTCTCCTACTACTGTCTCCTACTCTCTACTCCTGTCTCCTACTCCTGTCTCCTACTCCTGTCTCCTACTCTCTACTCCTGTCTCCTACTCTTTACTCCTGTATCCTACTCCTGTCTCCTACTCTTTACTCCTGTATCCTACTCCTGTCTCCTACTCTTTACTCCTGTATCCTACTACTGTCTCCTACTCTCTACTCCTGTCTCCTACTCCTGTCTCCTACTCTCTACTCCTGTCTCCTACTCTCTACTCCTGTCTCCTACTCTCTACTCCTGTCTCCTACTCTCTACTCCTGTCTCCTACTCCTGTCTCTTATTCATGTCTCCTACTCCTACTCTCTACTCCTACCCCCTTACTCCTGGCAGCCGTGGTGCTGTCCTGTGGTCGCTGAATTCACTCATGAATTCACCTTTATTTATCTTTTTAAGACCTTGGTCACACTTCTTCAACAAGGGGTCAAAATTAGAACCCTGTCTCTGGTCCAGTGATTCAGCCAATCACATGGCGGCGTGTGGACGTGTTGCCGTGGCTACTGAGCAAACTCGGCAGCAATGATTAATGAGGCCTGGTTTAAATTTATGGAAGGTTGTCATGTACAAAATTACAGGGATGCTTCACAGGTTTTTATAATTTTGTAGGTAACATGTGAGAAATGTAGGAGAAAAATGGTCTATGAATAATTGATTTTGTGCAAAGAGAATGAACGCATTAACAGGCTGTTAGCCTCTTCTGGTTGCTTCAACCACTTCCTGCCTCGTTTGCTCTTTGATGATTGGGGCTTGACAAAATGACTGACAGCTACTCTTGGTCAGCAGTTTAGGGACACGATATAGACGCTAGTGTCGGCAGATACCATGTTGAAACAGATGATTGATATCATGTTGAAAAAGATTATTGATATCATGTTGAAACAGATTATTGATATCATGTTGAAACAGACGATTGATATCATGTTGAAACAGATGTTTGATATCATGTTGAAACAGACGATTGATATCATGTTGAAACAGATGTTTGATATCATGTTGAAACAGATTATTGATATCATGTTGAAACAGATTATTGATATCATGTTGAAACAGACGATTGATATCATGTTGAAACAGACGATTGATATCATGTTGAAACAGATGTTTGATATCATGTTGAAACAGATGTTTGATATCATGTTGAAACAGATTATTGATATCATGTTGAAACAGATTATTGATATCATGTTGAAACAGACGATTGATATCATGTTGAAACAGATGTTTGATATCATGTTGAAACAGATGTTTGATATCATGTTGAAACAGATTATTGATATCATGTTGAAACAGATTATTGATATCATGTTGAAACAGATTATTGAAACAATGTTCAAACAGATTATTGATAATATCAAGGGCCATATGCACATGATACATTAAGAGTAAAGCAATTTCCAGTATTTCTGGCACATAGTAGCATGTTAGATTTCTCTAATGGAGAAGAATGGATTCAATCTGTCCAGTCACCCCAAACTAATGGTCTTCGTCTGCACTGTTAGTTTACAGCAGTGGATCACATCGGTACTTGGTATTGGTTGATACTCAGAGTTTAGGATTTAGTTTAGGACTTTGTATATGTATTGATCGTCTGTGTAAAACAAACAACAACAAAAAGACAAATATGTAACTCATATAACTCTTACAGTAAATAACTCTTACAGTATATAACTCTTACAGTAAATAACTCTGACAGTATATAACTATTACAGTAAATAACTCTTACAGTATATAACTCTTACAGTAAATAACTCTTACAGTATATAACTATTACAGTAAATAACTCTTACAGTATATAACTCTTATAGTATATAACTTATAGTAAATAAGTCTTACAGTAAATAATTCTTACAGTATATAACTCTTACAGTGAATAACTTATAGTATATAACTCTTACAGTATATAACTCTTTCAGTATATAACTCTTATAGTATATAACTTACAGTATATAACTCTTATAGTATATAACTCTTACAGGTATATAACTCTTACAATAAATAACTCTTACAGTATATAACTCTTATAGTATATAACTCTTACAGGTATATAACTCTTACAGTAAATAACTCTTATAGTATATAACTCTTACAGTATATAACTCTTACAGTATATAACTCTTTCATTATATAACTCTTACAGTATATAACTCTTACAGTATATAACTCTTTCAGTATATAACTCTTTCAGTATATAATAACTCTTATAGTATATAACTTGTATAGTATATAACTCATAGTACTCTATATTCTCTTTCAACATGGAAACAACTAAAACTAATTGACTAATGCTTTTGACTTTTTCCATGTGAATTATCTCACTTTTTATTACGTTTTTGTAGCTTATGATGAGGAGGCTGGTGAACTTTGCTGTGACGTCTATTAGGGCTGCACGATTCTTGCTCAAATGTGAATCACGATTTTTCTCTCTTAAGAATTGAGATAACGATTCTCTGACACGATTAGTATTTTTCGTCATAATTAAAACAATCTTTTTAAGTCTTTTTTAGAAATGAGATCGCATAAGTCTATGAATCGAGATTGTGATATTTTTTCGATTAATTGTGCAGCCCTAACATCTATATCATATAAGTACTGGTTTGTCAAAGAAACCACAAGATGCACTGTGTACGCACGCACGCACACACACACACACACACACACACACACACACACACACACACACACACACACACACACACACACACACACACACACACACACACACACACACACACACACACACACACACACACACACACGCACACACACACACACACACACACACACACCAGTACTTTCACCAGTCTGGGGAAATTACCCAGTGGTTTGTGTTGTTTAGCGTGGGCTTGTTGACCTGTCATCATAAACACAGTTGATTTGATGCACAGGCTTAGAACAACAACATGATAGATACCAGACTGACTCACAACAACATGATAGATACCAGACTGACTCAGAACAACAACCTGATAGATACCAGACTGACTCAGAACAACAACATGATAGATACCAGACTGACTCAGAACAACAACATGATAGATACCAGACTGACTCAGAACAACAACCTGATAGATACCAGACTGACTCAGAACAACATGATAGATACCAGACTGACTCAGAACAACCTGATAGATACCAGACTGACTCAGAACAACAACATGATAGATACCAGACTGACTCAGAACAACCTGATAGATACCAGACTGACTCAGAACAACAACATGATAGATACCAGACTGACTCAGAACAACAACAACCTGATAGATACCAGACTGACTCAGAACAACATGATAGATACCAGACTGACTCAGAACAGCATGATAGATACCAGACTGACTCAGAACAACAACATGATAGATACCAGACTGACTCAGAACAACAACATGATAGATACCAGACTGACTCAGAACAACAACCTGATAGATACCAGACTGACTCAGAACAACAACATGATAGATACCAGACTGACTCTGAACAACAACATGATAGATACCAGACTGACTCAGAACAACAACCTGATAGATACCAGACTGACTCAGAACAACATGATAGATACCAGACTGACTCAGAACAACCTGATAGATACCAGACTGACTCAGAACAACAACATGATAGATACCAGACTGACTCAGAACAACCTGATAGATACCAGACTGACTCAGAACAACAACATGATAGATACCAGACTGACTCAGAACAACAACAACCTGATAGATACCAGACTGACTCAGAACAACAACATGATAGATACCAGACTGACTCAGAACAGCATGATAGATACCAGACTGACTCAGAACAACAACATGATAGATACCAGACTGACTCAGAACAACAACATGATAGATACCAGACTGACTCAGAACAACAACATGATAGATACCAGACTGACTCAGAACAACAACATGATAGATACCAGACTGACTCAGAACAACAACATGATAGATACCAGACTGACTCAGAACAACAACATGATAGATACCAGACTGACTCAGAACAACATGATAGATACCAGACTGACTCAGAACAACATGATAGATACCAGACTGACTCAGAACAACAACATGATAGATACCAGACTGACTCAGAACAACATGATAGATACCAGACTGACTCAGAACAACATGATAGATACCAGACTGACTCAGAACAACAACATGATAGATACCAGACTGACTCAGAACAACATGATAGATACCAGACTGACTCAGAACAACAACATGATAGATACCAAATAGACTCCGAGAACATGGCCCGCCCACTGACTTCCTCTCTTGTGTCTTTTGGATTGACAGGAAACGAAGCAACTCCACATCCAGGGATCCAAACCAGAGGGAAGGGGGCGACGGTTCGCAGTATGCCCCGGGGGACGGCGGCATGCCCAGATCACCGTCCGACTACGGGGATGGGGACCCTCGGCGGGCTCCGCGGAGCTCCCACCACATGTACGCGGACGTGGAGGCGTCGCGGTCGGGGTACCGGTCCCGCGGCCCGGGCCGCTGGCACTCCCAGGACTACCCTCTGGACCAGGAGCTAGACGGCCCGCCCACCGAGTATGAGATCCAGCGGCAGCGCCAGGAGGAGTACCAGACGCGCTACCGCAGCGACCCCAACCTGGCCCGCTACCCGGTCAAGCCGCAGCCCTACGAGGAGCAGATGAGGATGCACGCCGAGGTGGGCCGGATGAGGCACGAGCGGCGCCACAGCGACGTCTCCCTGGCCTACACGGAGCAGGACGAGCCGGGCCCCGTGCGCCTGTCCCGCCAGCACCTCACCGAGCGCCGGCCGCCCATGGTGGGACAGCGCTCCTACTCGGTGGACCGTTCCTCCCCGGGACCCATGGGGGGCCACCGGACCAACCACAGCCCGCCGACGCCGCACCGCAGCCCCGTGCTGGGGGGGGACCGGTCCGGGGACCTGCGGCGGGGCGGCGGCGACATGGGGGACCCGGCGAGGAGGCAGCAGCAGCACCACCTGGACCCCAGCTCGGCCGTGAGGAAGACCAAGCGGGAGAAGATGGAGACCATGCTGAGGAACGACTCGCTCAGCTCGGACCAGTCGGAGTCGGTGAGGCCGCCGCCCCCCAAGCCTCACAAGACCAAGAAGGGCGGCAAGATGAGGCAGGTGTCGCTCAGCAGCTCGGAGGAGGAGCTGGCCACCACGCCGGAGTACACCAGCTGTGACGAGGTGGAGCTGGAGAGTGAGTCTGTCAGTGAGAAAGGTGAGGGCCGCTAACGCTACCATCCATCCTGCCGGACGCTCTTATGAGGCGGATACCAGGGGTGTAGAGTGTTTCTTTACTGCTGTTATCTTATAGTTTGTTTGGTTTTTACTGATATATATGCTGTGCTGTTTGTTGAATGTCGCCGCAATATTTGTAGCCAATTTTCTTGTTATTCATCTGCTTGAAGACTTATTCTTACCTGGTTAAACGGTTATAAAACATGCTACTGTCAACCTCTCACATGTTTTACTATGCAGCTGGGATGGTATTAGGGATAGAATGTCGTTCCCAGCATCTATACACATTTGAAATAACTATTAAAGATCCCCTCCACGTTTATGCAAATTGGCAACAAGCACCCGTTGATATATTTGAGCAGGATACCATCTCCCTCAGAGGGACGTCCTGGTAACAATAAAGGCTGAATAAATAAAATACCTGCTCAGCTTTCTGGTGTAGTTGAGGCTGAAGGTGTCAAGTGACCACATATTGGACCTTGATAGGTTCGACCTATTAGTGACATCACACATGCGACTCCGATTTCAGGGAGGTACGGAGAAGCCCTCTCTCTCTCTCCGGGGGGAGCGCGTGGAAAGAGGAGCTCTGGTGACGAGTTCTGCACGAATAAAACTCTGCTCAGGTACAGTCGTGCCTCCGAGAGGAGTCATAAAAAAGACAGACTAGGACAGCATTCCAATTCAACTTTCTAATATTATTGCCACGCAGACAATGAAACTTTTTTATATATTGCCACACAGACAATTCCACTTGCCGGAATGCGTGCAGACGAGGAAGGTTGAGTTGCCGGGGTGCGTGCAGAGGAGGAAGGTTGAGTTGCCGGGGTGCGTGCAGAGGAGGAAGGTTGAGTTGCCGGGGGGGGGGGCAGAGGAGGAAGGTTGAGTTGCCGGGGTGCGTGCAGAGGAGGAGGGTTGAGTTGCCGGGGTGCGTGCAGAGGAGGAAGGTTGAGTTGCCGGGGTGCGTGCAGAGGAGGAAGGTTGAGTTGCCGGGGTGCGTGCAGAGGAGGAGGGTTGAGTTGCCGGGGTGCGTGCAGAGGAGGAAGGTTGAGTTGCCGGGGGGGGGGGGGGGGGGGGGGGGGGCAGAGGAGGAAGGTTGAGTTGCCGGGGTGCGTGCAGAGGAGGAAGGTTGAGTTGCCGGAGGGGGGGGGGGGGGGGGCAGAGGAGGAAGGTTGAGTTGCCGGGGGGGGGGGGGCAGAGGAAGGGCGCCTTGCCGTCTGCGTGGCAATATATTAAAGAGTTGAATTGGAGTGCTGTCTTCGTCTCTTTATTATGATTCATTACATTGAGGATTCAGCACCCATCCCTCTGGGTTTGATCTTGAGTCGAGCGCCTTGTGTCAACCGCAGGAGTCAACCGTAAATAAAACAGGTTTCCCAGGGGAGGGGATCTTTAACATTCTCTCATGTGCTTCGTGTAATATTTGTCGATGCCACTGACGGATTAGAAATAACCTTTTTTTTTTTTTTTAATTCCTCACAGTTTGTATCCCTGCTTGTTATTGTGTCTGTGTTGTCGTGTAGAGGTGGTTCTATGTGTGTTTGATTGTTATTATATGTAAATCTATTCCAACAGTTACAGGACCTTTGAGGAGGAATCTTGTGCTCCCATGAGCCTGATGCAGATGTCTGTTCAAGTGTGTGTGTGTGTGTGTGTGTGTGTGTGTGTGTGTGTGTGTGTGTGTGTGTGTGTACATGGTTGTGTGTGCGTGCGTGCACATCCCTCTGTGTGTATGTGCGTCTATGGGTATGTGTGGTTGTGCGTGTGTATGTGCGTGTGTGTGTGTGCATGCACGTGTGTGTGTGCGTTTGCGTATGATTGTGTAAGTGTGAGTGTGTCTGTGATTGTGTCTGTGGACGTATGTGTGTGTGCACGTGTGTGAGTGTGTGAACGTGTGAGTGTGTGTGTGCGTGTGTGTGCGTGTGTGTGCGTGCACATTTCTATTCATACGTGCTACTGCTGTCCTCTGGCTCACATGTGCAGTGTGCTGTAATGAAGTCTATTACATAACAGAGAGGAGGAGAGCAGGGCTGTAGTGGTGCTGTTGTTATGGTGCTGAACCAGAGAGCAGGGCTGTAGTGGTGCTGTTGTTATGGTGCTGAACCAGAGAGCAGGGCTGTAGTGGTGCTGTTGTTATGGTGCTGAACCAGAGAGCAGGGCTGCAGTGGTGCTGTTGTTATGGTGCTGAACCAGAGAGCAGGGCTGTAGTGGTGCTGTTGTTATGGTGCTGAACCAGAGAGCAGGGCTGCAGTGGTGCTGTTGTTATGGTGCTGAACCAGAGAGCAGGGCTGCAGTGGTGCTGTTGTTATGGTGCTGAACCAGAGAGCAGGGCTGTAGTGGTGCTGTTGTTATGGTGCTGAACCAGAGAGCAGTGGTGCTGTTGTTATGGTGCTGAACCAGAGAGCAGGGCTGTAGTGGTGCTGTTGTTATGGTGCTGAACCAGAGAGCAGGGCTGTAGTGGTGCTGTTGTTATGGTGCTGAACCAGAGAGCAGGCTGTAGTGGTGCTGTTGTTATGGTGCTGAGCCAGAGAGCAGGGCTGTAGTGGTGCTGTTGTTATGGTGCTGAACCAGAGAGCAGGGCTGTAGTGGTGCTGTTGTTATGGTGCTGAACCAGAGAGCAGGGCTGTAGTGGTGCTGTTGTTATGGTGCTGAACCAGAGAGCAGGCTGTAGTGGTGCTGTTGTTATGGTGCTGAACCAGAGAGCAGTGGTGCTGTTGTTATGGTGCTGAACCAGAGAGCAGGCTGTAGTGGTGCTGTTGTTATGGTGCTGAACCAGAGAGCAGTGGTGCTGTTGTTATGGTGCTGAGCCAGAGAGCAGGGCTGTAGTGGTGCTGTTGTTATGGTGCTGAACCAGAGAGCAGTGGTGCTGTTGTTATGGTGCTGAACCAGAGAGCAGGGCTGCAGTGGTGCTGTTGTTATGGTGCTGAACCAGAGAGCAGTGGTGCTGTTGTTATGGTGCTGAACCAGAGAGCAGGGCTGTAGTGGTGCTGTTGTTATGGTGCTGAACCAGAGAGCAGGGCTGCAGTGGTGCTGTTGTTATGGTGCTGAACCAGAGAGCAGTGGTGCTGTTGTTATGGTGCTGAACCAGAGAGCAGGCTGTAGTGGTGCTGTTGTTATGGTGCTGAACCAGAGAGCAGGGCTGCAGTGGTGCTGTTGTTATGGTGCTGAACCAGAGAGCAGGGCTGCAGTGGTGCTGTTGTTATGGTGCTGAACCAGAGAGCAGGCTGTAGTGGTGCTGTTGTTATGGTGCTGAACCAGAGAGCAGGGCTGTAGTGGTGCTGTTGTTATGGTGCTGAACCAGAGAGCAGGGCTGTAGTGGTGCTGTTGTTATGGTGCTGAACCAGAGAGCAGGCTGCAGTGGTGCTGTTGTTATGGTGCTGAACCAGAGAGCAGGCTGTAGTGGTGCTGTTGTTATGGTGCTGAACCAGAGAGCAGTGGTGCTGTTGTTATGGTGCTGAACCAGAGAGCAGGGCTGTAGTGGTGCTGTTGTTATGGTGCTGAACCAGAGAGCAGGCTGTAGTGGTGCTGTTGTTATGGTGCTGAACCAGAGAGCAGGGCTGCAGTGGTGCTGTTGTTATGGTGCTGAACCAGAGAGCAGGCTGTAGTGGTGCTGTTGTTATGGTGCTGAACCAGAGAGCAGGGCTGCAGTGGTGCTGTTGTTATGGTGCTGAACCAGAGAGCAGGCTGTAGTAGGGCTGGGCGATATGACCAAAAACGTTATCGCGATAAAATTATAAAATTATTTTCATATAATTCGATATCGATAATTATCGTCGATATAATGTCCGTCAAGTTTAATTAACTTCTTATGCTGCTGCGAATGTCTCAAGTCGAGTTGATGTCGTCATCAGTCTGCGCACGTTAGCCGACAAGCGGAGTATCTCATGACAATAAATATGACACTAAAATACTCTCTTCCGCCACAATATATTGAAACGAGGTCCACTGTATATCCCACACTACCATAAACGTGGCCTCAGAATTCAAAACACACACATACTCGGCACGTAAATATATAAAAACAGCGACGTGCAAGCTAATTAGCCTAGCAAGCCTTGTTGAGTGAGTCCTACCTCCTTCCGGGTCTCGGCCACCTCCTTCACTGATTGGTTGTTAGCTGTTGTGCGTAAGTACGTCATCACGTAACGCTGGTTGTTGTTAGTGAGTGTGTTGAGCCGAGGCTGAACGGGAGATAGAACGGAGCCAAGCTTGGAAAATCGATATATCAAAACTTTGCGACCACGTTTCATGTTTATTTCGAGGAAATAATTTATCGCGATAGTTATCGTTATCGTTTTATCGCCCAGCCCTAGGCTGTAGTGGTGCTGTTGTTATGGTGCTGAACCAGAGAGCAGGGCTGTAGTGGTGCTGTTGTTATGGTGCTGAACCAGAGAGCAGGCTGTAGTGGTGCTGTTGTTATGGTGCTGAACCAGAGAGCAGGCTGCAGTGGTGCTGTTGTTATGGTGCTGAACCAGAGAGCAGGGCTGTAGTGGTGCTGTTGTTATGGTGCTGAACCAGAGAGCAGGGCTGTAGTGGTGCTGTTGTTATGGTGCTGAACCAGAGAGCAGTGGTGCTGTTGTTATGGTGCTGAACCAGAGAGCAGTGGTGCTGTTGTTATGGTGCTGAACCAGAGAGCAGGCTGTAGTGGTGCTGTTGTTATGGTGCTGAACCAGAGAGCAGGCTGTAGTGGTGCTGTTGTTATGGTGCTGAACCAGAGAGCAGGGCTGCAGTGGTGCTGTTGTTATGGTGCTGAACCAGAGAGCAGGGCTGCAGTGGTGCTGTTGTTATGGTGCTGAACCAGAGAGCAGCAGAGGACGGTGGGCCTCGCCGGCCAGTTGGCAGGATGGGGGAAGCTCACATGGTACTTCTGGGTTCAAAGGTTGCATGGGATTAATATCTGTTGCTGTTTATTTACCAGGGTAGGTTCTTTATAATGTTTATTTACCAGGGTAGGTTCTTTATTTACCAGGGTAGGTTCTTTATAATGTTTATTGACCAGGGTAGGTTCTTTATAATGTTTATTGACCAGGGTAGGTTCTTTATAATCTTT
>NC_140183.1:20738872-20748872 GCF_963971535.1 Notolepis coatsorum | reverse complement strand
CATGGTGATAAATAACTTTATTATATTATCTGTTGTCATGGCGATAAATAACACACAGGTGTGTGTGGTGTGGTGTGTGTGGTGTGTGTGGTGTGTGGTGTGTGTGGTGTGGTGTGGGTGGTGTGTGTGTGTGTGGTTGGTGTGTGTGTGGTGTGTGTGGTGTGGTGTGGTGTGGTTGGTGTGTGGGTGGTGTGTGTGTGTGTGGTTGGTGTGTGTGTGGTGTGTGTGTGTGTGTGTGTGTGGTTGGTGTGTGTGTGGTTGGTGTGTGGGTGGTGTGTGTGTGTGTGGTTGGTGTGTGTGTGGTGTGTGTGTGTGTGTGTGTGGTTGGTGTGTGGGTGGGGTGTGTGTATGTGGTTGGTGTGTGTGTGTGTGTGGTTGGTGTGTGTGTGGTTGGTGTGTGTGTGGTGTGTGTGTGTGTGTGTGTGTGGGGTGTGTGTGGTGTGTGTGGTGTGGTGTGGTTGGTGTGTGGGTGGTGTGTGTGTGTGTGTGTGGTTGGTGTGTGTGTGGTGTGTGTGTGTGTGTGTGTGTGTGTGTGTGTGTGTGTGTGTGTGTGTGTGTGTGTGTGTGTGTGTGTGTGGTTGGTGTGTGTGTGGTGTGTGTGTGTGTGGTTGGTGTGTGTGTGTGTGTGGTTGGTGTGGTTGGTGTGTGGGTGGTGTGTGTGTGTGGTTGGTGTGGTTGGTGTGGTTGGTGTGGTTGGTGTGTGTGGTGTGGTTGGTGTGGTGTGTGTGGTGTGGTTGATTTGTGTGTGGTTGGTGTGTGTGTGGTTGGTGTGTCTGTGGTTGATGTGTGTGTGTGGTTGGTGTCTGTGTGGTTGGCGTGTGTGTGTGTGTGGTTGGTGTGGTGGTGTACGCACAAGGGCTCAGACCAGTGGCTGGTAATATTCTACTTGAACCATTTCTTGTGGTCTGGAGTGTCCTTATTTGCACCACGCAAACGTAATCTTAATTATGTAATATGGAGAGTGCACAAGGATGTAAACGCTAGGCCCAGATTTGGGAATGGGACATTTCAGAGTGTGTTACTGTTATCAACACAAATGCTATACAAATAAAGTTGTATTAATAGAACATTATGTAATAGTCAGCCACTATTCTGCTCTCTAAATCACATTATATGATATAAAATATCATAGATCACTTAGTGTTGGCAATACATTAATTAAACGAATCAGTACACAAGATGTAGCTGACCTGAAAGGGCATAGGTCAGGACTTCTTAAATGTTTTCAGCTCGTGACCCAAATCAGCAGGTTTATTGGCGTCCTGGGACCCAGGCGAATTATAATAGGTCTGTTCCCTCTTAGTTAATGAGTTGATTAATGGTCTGGTTTGGTCTTAGTCAACCCATGCGCTGTTAGTCCATCACTCTTTTTCTTCTGCTTGTTCCATGTTGAATTAGATATTTCATCTCTGGTAAGCTCTATATATACTGTAAATAGGTTATATGCATGTACAGTAGGAAACACAATTTGACACATTTATTAGTCGACTAAGGATTTCTTTAGTCAAGTCAAAGCTTGCCGGCGTAAACAGTCATCAATACAAGTACATTTGACTTACTTACGGTAACGTGTTGGTGTCTTTTCTCTCACGTCGAAGGGGATTCCTGGCACTGTGAATGTGATTACATTAAAGTGTGAAAGAAGCCAATGTTGTGCCTCTCTGTACAACAGCTGCAAGGCACTGAACTCTAAACTTCAATATATAAAAGACCCTGTCTGATTGCACACTGACAGCCCGTTACCTTGGTAACAGACAGATAAAGGAACCATGAGGAACAGGCCCACCACCCTTTCTGGGGCCCGACCCGGCTAGTTTACAGTCCCATGCAACTGTTATCAGGATGCCAGTTGATTCTGCATGTTTACATGTTTCCTGTAAAAACAGCTAGGGACAATAGGGAGGGAGGGACGCCGTTCACAGTAGCTAATAGCGCTGAATGTGTGTTATGGTGTTGACCCATTAGCTAGCAAGCTAACGTTAGCATTGTTAGATAGATTGGCAAGCTAACGTTGGACATTGGTTTCGTTAACGAGGCGGAGTGCCCGCTTAGTTATAATGTGCTGTAGATGTCATTCTAGAAGTTAGCATACAAAGTCTACAAAACTTTCTTTTGTGTCATTGTTGGGACGGATACTGATGTACAGGTGATGATCAGCCTCAGACATAATTATTAACATAGGGTGACCATATTGTGATTTCCAAAAAAGAGGACACTCTGCCCCCAGCCTCAAGATACTTAAATGATACTCGAAGTTTACTCAAAGATGCCTTATATTTATTATATATTTAAAAAAATATTTGCGGGTAGAATCAAATCTGCCCCTTCCTCCTCTGTTTGCGTGGAGCCTCCCACAAAGTGGTCTTCTCAGGGATTACGTCACACACAACAGAGTACCAGTATTCTGTGCAAAGTCAATTTAAATACACGTATAATGGTCCCGTGAAAAACAATGAAACCCGAAAATTTTCAAAAAAAAATTAAATAACAAAAAACTGACGCCCCGGGCGTGAAAAGAGGATGTTTGGTCACCCTAATTTAACATCTAATTTGATCACGCAGGTGTTTTGAATGCGCTGCTTTAGTGCTTCTGGCTTTGATCACAGTGATTTACGTTCCCTCCTGCTGTCTTTGAAGAGCTGAGCTGACACAGGAAACTCCCTGCATGTAACATGCAAACCAAGCACTCTTTGATTAGCTACGCTACAGCGCAGTGACGACAAGACAGACCAGCTAAGCACAGGACATCAATTGTAATTGCGTGTGGAGGGAGAGTGAGTAGGCAGAGAGAGAGGGGGGGGGGAGGGGTGCAGAGAGAGAGAGAGAGAGGTGAATATATGTGTGTAACAACAGGATAAGCAGGCCTCATGTCATGCTCTCGTGACCCTTGACCCTGGGGGGTAACAGTGGAGTGAGGAGGAGGAGTAGAGGAGGTGGGAAGAGGACAGGCGAGGATGTACAGGAGAGGAGAGTAAGGAGACGAGTAGATGAGGAGAGGAGATAGGGAGGATAGGAAACAGGGAGGAGAGGAGACACAGAGAAGGAGAGGAGACAGGGAGGAGGAGAGGAGAGGAGGCAGGGAGGAGGAGACGAGGTGAGGAGATAGGGAGGAGGAGAGGAGTGACAGGAGTGGAGAAGAGGAGATGGGAGGAGAGGAGAGGAGACAGGGGGAGGTAGGGAGAGGAGTGATTGGAGTGGAGACAGGAAGGAGAAGAGGAGAGGAGACAAAGGAGACAATGGACATAAGAGGAGAGGGGAGGAGAGGAGGCAGGGATGAGGAGAGGAGACAGGGAGGAGGAGATGAGACAGGGGGGAGGAGATGAGACAGTGAGGAGAGGAGACAGTGAGGAGGAGAGGAGACAGTGAGGAGAGGAGACAGGGAGGAGAGGAGACAGTGAGGAGAGGAGAGGAGACAGTGAGGAGAGGAGAGGAGACAGTGAGGAGAGGAGACAGGGAGGAGAGGAGACAGTGAGGAGAGGAGGCAGGGAGGAGAGGAGACAGGGAGGAGAGGAGACAGGGAGGAGGAGAGGAGACAGGGAGGAGAGGAGACAGGGAGGAGAGGAGACAGGGAGGAGGAGAGGAGAGGAGACAGGAGGAGAGGAGACAGGAGGAGAGGAGAGGAGACAGGAGGAGAGGAGAGGAGACAGGGAGGAGAGGAGACAGGGAGGAGGAGATGAGACAGGGAGGAGAGGAGACAGGAGGAGAGGAGAGGAGACAGGAGGAGAGGAGGGGAGACAGGAGGAGAGGAGACAGGAGGAGATGAGAGGAGACAGGGAGGAGGAGAGGAGAGGAGAGGAGACAGGGTGGAGAGTAGAGGAGAGGTGAGGAGAGGAGAGGAGACAGGAGGAGAGGAGAGGAGACAGGGAGGAGGAGAGGAGACAGGAGGAGAGGAGAGGAGACAGGGAGGAGAGGAGACAGGAGGAGAGGAGAGGAGACAGGAGGAGAGGAGAGGAGACAGGAGGAGAGGAGACAGGAGGAGATGAGAGGAGACAGGGAGGAGGAGAGGAGAGGAGAGGAGACAGGGTGGAGAGTAGAGGAGAGGTGAGGAGAGGAGAGGAGACAGGAGGAGGAGAGGAGACAGGAGGAGAGGAGAGGAGACAGGGAGGAGGAGAGGAGACAGGAGGAGAGGAGACAGGAGGAGAGGAGAGGAGACAGGGAGGAGGAGAGGAGACAGGAGGAGAGGAGAGGAGACAGGGAGGAGGAGAGGAGACAGGAGGAGAGGAGACAGGTAGGAGGAGAGGAGACAGGGAGGAGGAGAGGAGACAGGAGGAGAGGAGACAGGGAGGAGGAGAGGAGACAGGGAGGAGGAGAGGAGACAGGAGGAGAGGAGACAGGGAGGAGGAGAGGAGAGGAGACATGAGGAGAGGAGAGCAGTGAGAGGGCTGCCAGCTGTAATGGGTGTGTCTCCTGGCCGCTGGGGCCCCAGACTGATTTAGTAGCACGTCCTTCTCCCTGTGTTTTACCCTCTTATTGATTCCCTGACATGCAGTCTCATCATAGTGCCGAGCGGACAGTAAAGGAGGGCCGGCTGACTAATGGAGAGAGGTGGGCGCTGTGCGGCGGTACGGTGGCCCGGAGGCTAGGCGCTCATTAATGATGCTCAGCACTGTGACCTACACCTGAGTCAGTCTGTCGGGGGGTAATTGTCCCGTTTACTCAGGGTGGGTCAACGTTCAGTCAACATTGGAACAATAGCCTTGCTGTCCACGGCAGAATAAACAGACACACCTAATGTCCAGGCACCCTATAGGACACTGTACACCACGATCAAACAGGCAATTCATAAAGTACGTCAACCCTTTCACTACCACACTGCAAAGGGTTAACCCTTTCACTACCACACTGCAGAATAGTTAACCCTTCCACTACCACACTGCAGAAGGTTAACCCTTTCACTACCACACTACAGAAGGTTAGTTAACTCTTTGTAGTGTGGCAGTGACATGGTTAACTCTTTGCAATGTGGTAGTGAACGGGTTAACCATCTGTAGTGTGGTAGTGAAAGGGTTAACCTTCTGTAGTGTGGTAGTGAAATGGCTAAAGACCAGACAATTCATTAAAACATGAAATATAATGTGTAACTAGGGATATGAGGGATATGAGCACTGTGTGTATGTATGTAACTAGGAGGGATATGAGGACTTTGTGTATGTGTAACTAGGAGGGATATGAGGACTGTGTGTATGTATGTAACTAGGAGGGATATGAGGACTTTGTGTATGTATGTAACTAGGAGGGATATGAGGACTTTGTGTATGTGTAAATAAGAGGCATAGGCGAAAAGCCAAATTTAAATGGCTGTGTGTACATTGACAATTGAAGCATCCATGGGAAATGTCCTCCAACTCCTTCCAACTACACACTGATTACACGCACGGTGAGGGGACACTCGTAGCAGCCGGCAGACGGTTACCATAGCATTCACTTGCCTGGAATGTTTGTGTAGTTCTATTTCTTCCAACATGGCTGCCTGTCACCACTTTCAAAAGAAAATACCAAATGTCTGTGCAGTGTAGATTAGGTAAGATGTTGGTGACTTGTTTACAAGATCCAGTAATATAATAACAAACATTTCATGTAGCAATCGTTGTTTTGCACAAAGCGACCATCATTTCTTCCAACATGGAGGACAGAATTTGGACATTCTAAACATTACGTGAAATGCCTCGATTGTCTGGCTTCGGAGAATCTGGTCAGTTCCGTTGTGATAAAATATCTCCAGACTGGAATATCTTCAGGCTGGATGGATGAAAAATGAATGGATATCGCTAATAAAAGAAATAACGATTAAAACCCGACTATACTCGTGATTGGCACTCAAGCGATGGCGAGTTAACCCGACTATACTCGTGGTTGGCACTGAATGGGTTAATGAATATAACATCAGTTTCGTCAACATAAATAATCCAATAAGGGCACAGTTGCTACGAAAGTGATGGTGATGTCTTATAGTATAATACTATAATATTAGTGTAGCCTAATCTTTATCTGCAACTGTGAAGAAAAACCCCATTGGTTTAAACAGAATGAATAGACACATACAAAAAAAAAATATATAAAAAGAGAAGACATTTTTTTTTATTAAAAATGTTGATTAATTAATGTTGATTTAGAATTCGAATGTCAACATTATGATCGAAGCTTCGAAGCATTCGGTACAGCCCTAACTATGTCTATACTACTATCTACTATCATGTACTATGCTACTATGCCTATACTACTAGCTACTATGCTAATATGTCTATACTATATACTATGTACTATGCTACTATACCTATACTACTAGCTACTATGCTAATATATCTATACTACTATGCACTCAGAGTGTAGTACTCATGTTTGACACTGCTAGACGCACAATACCACTTAGCCGCCAGACGTGTACCCCTCCTGTTGTAAGTGGCTTTGGATAAAAGCATCAGCTACATTACTAAATCTTAAATCTAAATCTGATAACGTCCACTAGTCCTGAGCTAATGACGTTTGAAGGTAGCCCTAGAACGTATTCAGCCATTTGACACACGTCTTAGTCGGGAGATATTTTATGATAATTACTTCAGTCCGAGACTTGGTTTGAATTTCAACACCCTTAGTGTCTACATTGTTAGGACACTGAAAGCATCTACCCACATAGGGAGGACAGTGCTGTGAAGCCTAATACACCAAATAGGAAATAGAGACACCACCATCTTGAGAGATGTTCTGCTTCAACCTAGGTCAGACCCAGGTTATTTTAACCCTCCTTTGCTCCCAGGTGGGGAGAAGGGTCAGACCCAGGTTATTTTAACCCTCCTTTGCTCCCAGACTGGGAGAAGGGTCAGACCCAGGTTATTTTAACCCTCCTTTTCTCCCAGACTGGGAGAAGGGTCAGACCCAGGTTATTTTAACCCTCCTTTTCTCCCAGACTGGGAGAAGGGTCAGACCAGGTTATTTTAACCCTCCTTTGCTCCCAGGTTGGGAGAAGGGTCAGACCAGGTTATTTTAACCCTCCTTTGCTCCCAGGTTGGGAGAAGGGTCAGACCAGGTTATTTTAACCCTCCTTTGCTCCCAGGTTGGGAGAAGGGTCAGACCCAGGTTATTTTAACCCTCCTTTGCTCCCAGGTTGGGAGAAGGGTCAGACCCAGGTTATTTTAACCCTCCTTTGCTCCCAGGTTGGGAGAAGGGTCAGACCCAGGTTATTTGAACCCTCCTTTGCTCCCAGGTTGGGAGAAGGGTCAGACCCAGGTTATTTGAACCCTCCTTTTCTCCAGCGGAAACAAACACACAAATCAAACCTGGGTCAGCTCCAGCATTAACCAGGTAAACATCTGTGTGTAAACAAACAGGCACCTAGATGTGTTCAGTCTTTGCCCGGTGTCTATGTTTAAACACACAGTGTTTCACCCCCTCTGTCCCTTCTGCTCTCGCCCCCCGAATTGTAGTAAAAACAGCATCAATAATTAATGACCCAATTAATAGTTTACACTGGTTTTTATTGAGTTGTCAAAGTGATGGAGAGCCAGGCCGGTGCTGAAGCTCCTGCGCTCCTGCCTCCGTCCTGAATCAGCACTCTGCTCCGGAGCCGCAGAGCCTCCGAGCCCCGAGCGAGACGGCAGGGCCGCGCCGCCAAACACTGCTGATGCTCACAATTTATGGCACTGATGACTTTTGCCTGCTCCCTGAAAAACCACACAGCGCCTCGCCCCGGAAAAACCAGGCGCCCAAAATGTGGCGTGTTAATAAAACCCCAGGAAACAGAGGTAGGAAGACTGTAGCGTTGTTAATAAACCCCAAGAAACAGAGGTAGGAAGACTGTAGCGCTGTTAATAAACCCCAAGAAACAGAGGTAGGAAGACTGTAGCGTTGTTAATAAACCCCAAGAAACAGAGGTAGGAAGACTGTAGTGTTGTTAATAAACTCCAGGAAACAGAGGTAGGAAGACTGTAGCGCTGTTAATAAACCCCAAGAAACAGAGGTAGGAAGACTGTTAATAAACTCCAGGAAACAGAGGTAGGAAGACTGTTAATAAACTCCAGGAAACAGAGGTAGGAAGACTGTTAATAAACTCCAGGAAACAGAGGTAGGAAGACTGTTAATAAACTCCAGGAAACAGAGGTAGGAAGACTGTTAATAAACTCCAGGAAACAGAGGTAGGAAGACTGTTAATAAACTCCAGGAAACAGAGGTAGGAAGACTGTTAATAAACTCCAGGAAACAGAGGTAGGAAGACTGTTAATAAACTTAGGAAACAGAGGTAGGAAGACTGTTAATAAACTCCAGGAAACAGGAAGGAAGGCTGTTAAACGGCTGTACCGGACGGGCCACCCTACGCTGGCTGCCACTCGCCTCTATCCTTTTAGACAGATAACGAGGGCGGGCGGGCCTGGTGGGTGTGAGTGGGTGTGTGAGTGTCGTATTGGGTGGAGCAGGAGGAGGAGTTAGATGGGGGCGGGTTGAGATGGGAGTGTACGCTTTAGATGAGCTCTGGACTGTCTGAGGTTAGTCTATCTATCGCTCCAGCCTAGAGAGGAAGCAGAGAGACTTACATTTAGTCATTTAGCTGACCGCTTTTATCCAAAGGCTACTTACAAACTGTGTACAACAAGTCAGCAGGAGGGGTACACCTCTGGCGGCTAAGGGTAAGTGGTGTTGTTCATCTAGCAGTGCCGAGCTCGAGTGCTACACTTGAGGGCATAGTAGTATATAGACATATTCGCGTAGTAGTATAGGTATAGTAGCATAGTACATAGTAGTATAGACATATTAGCATAGTAGGTAGTAGTATAGGTATAATAGCATAGTACACAACAGTAAGAACGTTATTATTAATTTTATATATTTGTTTATTCAGGTATTGATTAAAGAGGTGTGATTTTAGTTGGGTGGGTTTCAGCTGTCCTGACTGTGATGGGAAGTTTGTTCCACCATTGTGGAGCGAGGGACAGAGAATATAGCCTGCTTTGTTTCGATGACCGCCCAGTAGCCCAAATAGGAGTAGGTCTCCGGCGGCAGAAGATGCAGAGCGTAGGGGTCTTGATGGTGTGTAGTTAGACACCATTGACCGGAGGTAGGAGGGAGCCGTTCCCCTCGCTGCACGGTACGCCAGGTCGAGAACCTTGAAGTGGGGTTGTGTGGCGATGGGACGCCAGTGGAGCTCTCTGAGACTTCTACTACAGACGCTGCCTCATTCTGAGACGTCTACTACAGACGCTGCCTCATTCTGAGACGTCTACTACAGACGCTGCCTCACTCTGAGACGTCTACTACAGACGCTGCCTCATTCTGAGACTTCTACTACAGACGCTGCCTCATTCTGAGACGTCTACTACAGACGCTGCCTCATTCTGAGACGTCTACTACAGACGCTGCCTCATTCTGAGACGTCTACTACAGACGCTGCCTCATTCTGAGGGGACTTACACCTCATGCTTCCTCTGGCCTGGTCTCTAATACCAGGCTTTAAGCACAAATAAGGATCTTGTGGATTACCACTTTAAGGCTCATTGTCATCGTTGACAACTTTGAAATAAAGTATTTTTCTGAGCCAAACCAAGCTAAGTATATATAATCCATAATGAGAGCTCTGTATTATCAATACATCAATCGTGACCTCAGAATCTAAATAGATGGGTAAACAAAGGGGTATAGATATATAATTATGAACCATAGATACAGAATATTAACATTTCTATACGGTTACCCCTTAATTATGAACCATAGATACAGAATATTAACATTTCTATACGGTTACCCCTCTGATAACCTGTCTGTTTGTACGGGATGTGAAAAGTGTGTGCGGTTACACCCCAACACGCTCGGCGAGAGGCCGCGTGCTAAACTACATCCCGGTGTTTCTGCTGCAGACCTGAGATCAGCTGGGACACACAGAGGCTAAATCACTGCTGTCAGCTGTTGGTCACAGAGCGCCACGGAGGGCAGAGTCTGTCTGGGGACGTCCATAATGTTTTAGCATGGGGCATAACTGTGTAAAGTAAGTGGTTTTAGCACTCCTGGAGAGAGA
>NC_140183.1:20704954-20734954 GCF_963971535.1 Notolepis coatsorum | reverse complement strand
AAACAAGACAAGTAGTGCACATGTAAAATAAACAACAACAATCCCTTCACGTTCCATCTCAGTAGTCTACCTCAAACAGACACAATCTGACGAACCAACCGGTTCCATCTCAGTAGTCTACCTCAAACAGACATGATGAACCAACCTGTAGCCCTGAGGCTTCCATCGCACTGCCCTGCTGTTGCCAATGTGCCACAGGGGTCTATATGCTGCATGGGACCGACCTGGTCCTGTGTTCATACTCTCTCCCCCACCACCTTCCCCTCCCTCCCTCCCTCCCTCCCTCCCTCCCTCCCTCCCTCCCTCCCTCCCTCCCTCCCTCCCTCCCTCCCGCCCCACATTGGTTCCACTGAGTGCCTGCCTCTATGTGTCAATAACCTCCTATAGGAACCACGGAGCCATGGACGACAGACATGACTATCACAGCCGGTCCCGCTCTGCCGACCAGCGGCCCTCTATCGAACGCCCGACGTCCCGCTCGCGCTCCACCGAGCGATCCCATGACTCTACGCTCATGAGGTCCTCCATGCCGTCCCTGCCGTCGGGGAGGTCCGCCCCTTCCTCACCTGCCTTGACCAGGTGTGACCCCGGTTCAGAGACGCAAGCTAGCTCCGCCCACCCCACTACCCGCAACCCCTCCCACCCAAGTCTGACTAATACACTGAATGACCCAGAAATCACCACCACCACCAACCACCAATCACCACCCCTCTCCCCACCTCCACCCCACGTACCCTTTCACAACTACCCACCCAGCCAGCCTCCCACCCAGCCAGCCCGCTACTCAGCCAGCCAGCCAGCTACTCAGCCAGCTAGCCTCCCACCCAGCCAGCATCCCATCCACCCAGCCAGCCACCCAGCCAGCCAGCCTACCATCCCGCCAGCCTTCCATCCAGCCAGCCTCCCATCCAGCCAGCCTCCCATCCAGCCAGCCAGCCAGCCTACCATCCAGCCAGCCTCCCATCCAGCCTCCCATCCAGCCAGCCAGCCTCCCATCCAGCCAGCCAGCCAGCCACCCAGCCAGCCACCCAGCCAGCCAGCCTCCCATCCAGCCAGCCAGCCAGCCTTCCATCCCGCCAGCCTTCCATCCAGCCAGCCTCCCATCCATCCAGCCAGCCTCCCATCCAGCCAGCCTCCCATCCACCCAGCCACCCTCCCATCCAGCCAGCCTTCCATCCCGCCAGCCTCCCATCCAGCCAGCCTCCCATCCACCCAGCCACCCTCCCATCCAGCCAGCCTCCCATCCAGCCAGCCTCCCAGCCAGTGAGCCAGCTAGCCAGCGACCCACCCAGTCATCCATCCAGCCACCCAGCCACCCATCCACCCAGCCATCCAGTCACCCACCCACCCAGCCACTCAGCCACCCAGCCATCTATCCAGCCACCCAGTCAGCCACCCACCCAGTCACCCACCCAGCCACCCAGCCAGCTAGCACCCAGCCTCCACCTACCCACCCACCCAGCCACCCAGCCAGCTAGCACCCAGCCTCCACCTACCCACCCACCCAGCCACCCAGCCAGCTAGCACCCAGCCTCCACCCACCCACCCACCCACCCAGCCAGCCTCACCACCACTTTCCGCTCCGTCCCTCAGACCACGGCGCTGTATTTACGTCACATCTCCCAGGCACGTAACCCTGACTGTAGATACAGCTGCTACCTCCATTTCATTTTGGAACAAACCGCTCATACAGTGAGTATAGCGGTGTTGAGCCAACATCTTACCTTTTATTTCAATACTAACATTACCTGATGCAGTCTCCCCTGTGATGGTATTGTTCTTTTGTTTGTGAGGCCTTTCTGAACGCATGGTGGCATCGCTCAGTGGTCTCTGCATCTCTCTCCTCCCCCGCAGCCTGACGGATCGCCTGCATTATGCCACTCACACATTCTGAATGTTTTTTATTGCAGATCAGCGCCCCACAGTCGATGCTGCACGCTCTCATGTCATGTGCCAAACACCATTGTTAATGTACATTACTCATGTATCGGGAGGTGCAATGTGCTACTGTTAGATAGTGAAGTAGAATCATGAATACTGTGGGGAAGCTGGAACTACCTCCTCATGCAATCACTTTTGGATTAGGTGAACAACGTCAAATTATTGGCAGATGTTCAGATCATCATGTGTGTGTGTGTGTTTGTGTACTTATTAAACTATACTTGTGAGACGTGAATCTAGGGTTGGGCATTTAGCATGTACTGTATGGTTAAGGTCATGGTAAGGGTCTTAATGGGAATTAATGTAAGTCAATACAATGTCCTCACAAGTACAATACAGTTAAACAAGTATGTGTGATCTATGTGTGTGTGTGTGTGTGTGTGTGTGTGTGTGTGTGTGTGTGTGTGTGTGTGTGTGTGTGTGTGTGTGTGTGTGTGTGTGTGTGTGCATGCATGCATTTGCACCCATGGACATTGTGAAAGTGGCGTTTAAACCACTTTAAACCAGATGTATTTACAGATCAATCAATGCTTTCATACACGGTCTGGAATATATATATATATATATATATTGGTCTCTAACATATACATGATGAAAGATGATCACTAATCCTAAACCATGACAGCATTGCAAGAATTGTACTGTATATTATGTCAGCTGATACTGTATGAATTATTGATACAATCCTCTCGCTGACTCCTCCCCCATCCTGTGATCCTATCAGTAGATAGACATGACACTACTAGAAAGCCCTCCTACACACACACGCACACACACACACACACACACACACACACACACACACACACACACACACACACACACACACACACACACACACACACACACACACACACACACACACACACACACACACACACACACACACACACACACACACACACACACACACACACACACACACACCGTTCCCCACAACCTACATCAGTACCTTTGGTAAGTATTCAGCCTCCTTCATTTCCCACATTCTGTTGTTGTACAATTTGTTTAAAGAGGATTAGATTAAATGTTTAGTTTTTTCACCATCAGTCTACACAATACCTCATATGTAATTATTTTGTTAATCTTTTTTGTACTGCATGCAAAAAACAGCATGATGTTGGCCCAAAACCACATGAGACTAATATAAACCACATGGGACTAATATAAACCACATGAGACCAGTATAAACCACATGAGACTAGTATAAACCACATGAGACAAGTATAAACCACATGAGACCAGTATAAACCACATGAGACTAATATAAACCACATGAGACTAGTATAAACCACATGAGACTAATATAAACCACATGAGACTAGTATAAACCACATGAGACCAGTATAAACCACATGGGACCAGTATAAACCACATGAGACTAGTATAAACCACATGAGACTAGTATAAACCACATGAGACCAGTATAAACCACATGAGACCAGTATAAACCACATGGGACCAGTATAAACCACATGGGACCAGTATAAACCACATGAGACTAATATAAACCACATGAGACTAATATAAACCACATGAGACTAGTATAAACCACATGAGACTAGTATAAACCACATGGGACCAGTATAAACCACATGAGACCAGTATAAACCACATGAGACCAGTATAAACCACATGAGACCAGTATAAACCACATGAGACCAGTATAAACCACATGAGACTAGTATAAACCACATGAGACCAGTATAAACCACATGAGACTAGTATAAACCACATGGGACTAATATAAACCACATGAGACTAGTATAAACCACATGAGACTAGTATAAACCACATGAGACTAGTATAAACCACATGAGACAAGTATAAACCACATGGGACTAATATAAACCACATGAGACTAGTATAAACCACATGAGACTAATATAAACCACATGAGACTAGTATAAACCACATGAGACTAGTATAAACCAGATGAGACTAGTATAAACCACATGAGACTAATATAAACCACATGAGACTAGTATAAACCACATGGGACTAATATAAACCACATGAGACCAGTATAAACCACATGAGACTAGTATAAACCACATGAGACTAATATAAACCACATGAGACTAGTATAAACCACATGAGACTAATATAAACCACATGAGACTAGTATAAACCACATGAGACTAATATAAACCACATGAGACTAATATAAACCACATGAGACCAGTATAAACCACATGAGACCAGTATAAACCACATGAGACTAGTATAAACCACATGAGACTAATATAAACCACATGAGACTAGTATAAACCACATGAGACCAGTATAAACCACATGAGACTAATATAAACCACATGAGACAAGTATAAACCACATGGGACTAATATAAACCACATGAGACTAGTATAAACCACATGAGACTAATATAAACCACATGAGACCAGTATAAACCACATGAGACTAATATAAACCACATGAGACTAGTATAAACCACATGAGACTAATATAAACCACATGAGACTAATATAAACCACATGAGACCAGTATAAACCACATGAGACTAATATAAACCACATGAGACTAGTATAAACCACATGGGACCAGTATAAACCACATGAGACTAATATAAACCACATGAGACTAGTATAAACCACATGAGACTAGTATAAACCACATGAGACTAGTATAAACCACATGGGACCAGTATAAACCACATGAGACTAGTATAAACCACATGGGACCAGTATAAACCACATGAGACTAGTATAAACCACATGAGACTAGTATAAACCACATGAGACCAGTATAAACCACATGAGACCAGTATAAACCACATGAGACTAGTATAAACCACATGAGACCAGTATAAACCACATGAGACCAGTATAAACCACATGAGACTAGTATAAACCACATGGGACCAGTATAAACCACATGAGACCAGTATAAACCACATGAGACTAGTATAAACCACATGGAACTAGTATAAACCACATGAGACTAGTATAAACCACATGGGACCAGTATAAAATGGGCGTGGCTGTAAAGCGGAGACTATTGTGGTTCCATTGTACCTCTTTTCATTCAGATATATTGAGGTCAGAGGTCAAGGGACCCCTTAGAAAATGACCATGCCCATTCTTCTCCCTCAAAATGTAGCATTGCCGTTTGGAAGACGATTTTTAGTGAGGTAACATGACATGGTCAGTATGTTCAGATTCCTCACAACCTTTCATATGATACCACTATCTTCACTCTATCCAATGAATGTAATCTATTTTAAAGTCTATAAAACAACAGAATGTTGGGGGGGCTGAACACTTTCTGAAGGCAGCGTATGTTTGTACGACCAACACATACAGCGTTATATATACTATATACATTTTCCCCTCCTTACACCAAAAAGTGCTTTGCTTATCACACAATGCATTCTGGGATATCTGCACTTCCTGGCCCGGCCCTTCCATATTCACCACCAGCTCCTCTCCTAGTGTCCACTACGTCACCTAGTATGCACCACTCTACTGTATGTCTCCTACAGGGCGCATCCTCGTAGCGGATCGGTCACCACCAGCCCCACCAGCACCCCCATGTCCAGCCGGAGAGGACGGCAGCTGCCCCAGCTCCCGCCCGCGGGGAAGGAGAGGAGTAAGTCACCTGCTTTTCCTTTCACTACAGACCTCGTGGGGTTGTGGGTTTGTCCACTTGGGAGTGATCTTCTTGTGAGACATGTGTTTTTTTTGGAGCGAGGAAAAAAAATGTCCTATGCCGCTGCCCTCTGGCCTATCAGACACAAGGCTGAGGAACAGGGGGAGGTTCGTTTTGACAGCCGCTGCCCTCTGGCCTATCAGACACAAGGCTGGGGAACAGGGGGAGGTTCGTTTTGACAGCCGCTGCCCTCTGGCCTATCAGACACAAGGCTGAGGAACAGGGGGAGGTTCGTTTTGACAGCCGCTGCCCTCTGGCCTATCAGACACAAGGCTGAGGAACAGGGGGAGGTTCGTTTTGACAGCCGCTGCCCTCTGGCCTATCAGACACAAGGCTGGGGAACAGGGGGAGGTTCGTTTTGACAGCCGCTGCCCTCTGGCCTATCAGACACACGGCTGGGGAACAGGGGGAGGTTCGTTTTGACAGCCGCTGCCCTCTGGCCTATCAGACACAAGGCTGGGGAACAGGGGGAGGTTCGTTTTGACAGCCGCTGCCCTCTGGCCTATCAGACACAAGGCTGAGGAACAGGGGGAGGTTCGTTTTGACAGCCGCTGCCCTCTGGCCTATCAGACACAAGGCTGAGGAACAGGGGGAGGTTCGTTTTGACAGCCGCTGCCCTCTGGCCTATCAGACACAAGGCTGGGGAACAGGGGGAGGTTCGTTTTGAAAGCCGCTGCCCCGTGGCCTATCAGACACAAGGCTGAGGAACAGGGGGAGGTTCGTTTTGACAGCCGCTGCCCCGTGGCCTATCAGACACAAGGCTGAGGAACAGGGGGAGGTTCGTTTTGACTGCCGCTGCCCTCTGGCCTATCAGACACAAGGCTGAGGAACAGGGGGAGGTTCGTTTTGACAGCCGCTGCTGTCATTGGCTTTCGCTCGTCACCTGTTTGGGATTGGGTCAGTTTAATTGGTCCACGCTATCCTTTTTTTTTTACAAGCTATGTTATGTACTGTGTGTGAGGTTTTTGTTAAGTTGTTTTTGTTTAGTTTTTTTATTGTGTTTTATTGCTCCTGCTCTGTGTCAGTCTGACCAGGGGCGCATCCTGAGGGAAAGGCTTACATTGTATTGTAACCTTGGTCACCCTAATCAAAGTCATATATATATATATATATTTTTGTTCTTATTTTCAACTTTTGTTTCCGTTTGTAACGTCTCTACTTCGGTTCCTTTTCCTGTTCCACTCTCTCAGAAGACGGAGAAGAAGGAACAGAGCCTTGTGAAGGTGTGTAGCTCAGCGTGTGGGTTTAGTCTGTCAGGTGACCACTGCCCCTGAGAGACTAAACCCGTCTGCAACGGCAGGTCGCTGGGTTCGGGTCAGGGGTCAGAGGTCACGCTCTGCGGGACCCCCCCCCCTGTGTTGCAGCTGTGTGTGTGACCCGAGAGTTCAGAGGGTCATGTGTCATTGTGTTGTAGCCTTGACTGGTGTGTTCTTTTTTTGATTGTATTAGTTGTGTCCAATTGTACCTTCCCTTGTGTCGTTCTAGACGTGTTTATGTCCCGGATTGGTTATTTTCTTCATCTTTATATATGATGATATTTGGATCTGGATATTTTCCTTTCTCTTTTTGGTCAGTGAGGAGGATTTACATGAGAAACAATACAATGATTTCAAGATTAAGATTCAAGATTCAAGAGTTTTATTTGTCACATACTGTACACAAGACATCTACAATAGATGTAGAATAGAATAGAATAGAATAGAATAGAATAGAATAGAATAGAATAGAATAGAATAGAATAGAATGCATAGTTCACTTCAAAACTATGTTTGGCATCGTCCTCAGACTCATGGTATTGTAGAAATACAATAAAGCAGATGCAGTCACACAGATGCATATTATCACACCTTGCGTGTTCTCAAAATGACCATGGCAGAATATCTATGCTGTTCTACGTCTATGCTCTATGTCTACAGCATGGATTCAGATCCTATCCTTTTTCGTTTCGCGACCCAAGTGAGAGTGACGTACGTTCAGCACCGGTGTGAAGCAGAGGCTCACTGGGACATGCTAGTGTTCTGGTCCCAAACAAGAAACAAACCTGGGACCCCTTTTTGGGTTCTTCTGACCCATGGTTTAAGAAACCCTGGTCACACCCAGTAGTTTGAACACGTGCTCAGGGCCATGAGGTAACATTCTCTTGGATCGGCTGCCGTCGGTCCTGGAGCGGGTTTCTATCTGGTTCTGGTCCAAAGTGCACAGCGTTGTTGTAACAGAGTGTCACAGAGCGCCGGTTAAAGGGACAAGCCTGTGTTTCTGTGGATGTGATGCTGGGAGAGAAAGGCATGATTAGCCTGGCAGTGATTGGAGCGAGGTAGAGAGAGAGAGAGAGAGAGAGAGAGAGAGAGAGAGAGAGAGAGAGAGAGAGAGAGAGAGAGAGAGAGAGAGAGAGAGAGAGAGAGAGAGAGAGATGCTGTGCTGGCAGGAAGCAGGGAACACACACACAGCTTCCACTTCCTCTCCTCCCCTCTGTTGCATGACTGAATGTACGGATACGCTATCCCATATTACGCAACAGCCGGACCGCATGGATCAGCAGATATCTATCTACAGTGTTCAGGATACCAATGTCCAGTATGTGTCCATCTAACCCGGCCAGACGAAAAATAAACTCCTAGTCGAAAATCATCAAATGGACTGAGACCAAATGGACTACTACCCTAAGGAGGGGGCAGCCCTGCTGCATATTGTATCTAAGACTCAACACAATTCTTAATCACATGGTGTGGCGACGGGGGAGGTTCTACAGCCTGCCTGTTGTTGCTGTATGAAGATGAGCCCTGCACTGACCCCCAGTCTGTTTCTGGTCCCAGGAGACTCCTGATGAAATGCACAGGGAATTTACACAATGGGAATTTATAGCACTGTTTTGTGAAATAGATTTTATGTGGAAAATAACGTTTATTGGGACATAAAAGCAAGGGAATCTGCACTCTTGGTTTAGCTGCATGTGTGTGTGTGTGTGTGTGTGTGTGTGTGTGTGTGTGTGTGTGTGTGTGTGTGTGTGTGTGTGTGTGTGTGTGTGTGAGCTTGCATGTATTTGTGTGCAAGTGTACGTGTGTGTGTGTGTGTGTGTGTGTGTGTGTGTGTGTGTGTGTGTGTGTGTGTGTGTGTGTGTGTGTGTGTGTGTGTGTGTGTGTGTGTGTGTGTGTGTGTGTGTGTGTGTGTGTGTGTGAACGGCGCGTGTGTTTGCATATTAATGTGTGTATGAATCCCATCTCCAATGCTCTCATAAAGCTCAATCTGTCTCCCTACCTTCTCCCAGACTATGAGGAACAGTCCCAGGACCCACCTGTTAATGGGAGAAAAGGCAAGTTCCCTGAGTGGTGCAGCCGCATGGCGTTGCTGTGTGTGCTCTCTGAGTAGATACAGAGCTCTCTCAGTAGATACAGAGCTCTCTAGGTAGATACAGAGCTCTCTCAGTATCTCTCAGTAGATACAGAGCTCTCTCAGTAGATACAGAGCTCTCTCGGTAGATACAGAGCTCTCTCAGTAGATACAGAGCTCTCTAGGTAGATACAGAGCTCTCTCAGTATCTCTCTCAGTAGATACAGAGCTCTCTCAGTAGATACAGAGCTCTCTAGGTAGATACAGAGCTCTCTCAGTATCTCTCTCGGTAGATACAGAGCTCTCTCAGTAGATACAGAGCTCTCTAGGTAGATACAGAGCTCTCTCAGTATCTCTCTCAGTAGATACAGAGCTCTCTCAGTAGATACAGAGCGCTCTAGGTAGATACAGAGCTCTCTCAGTAGATACAGAGCTCTCTAGGTAGATACAGAGCTCTCTAGGTAGACACAGAGCTCTCTCAGTAGATACAGAGCTCTCTCAGTAGATACAGAGCTCTCTCAGTAGATACAGAGCTCTCTAGGTAGATACAGAGCTCTCTAGGTAGACACAGAGCTCTCTCAGTAGATACAGAGCTCTCTCAGTAGATAGAGAGCTCTCTCAATAGATACAGAGCTCTCTCAGTAGATACAGAGCTCTCTAGGTAGACACAGAGCTCTCTCAGTAGATACAGAGCTCTCTAGGTAGATACAGAGCTCTATCAGTAGATACAGAGCTCTCTCAGTAGATACAGAGCTCTCTCAGTAGATACAGAGCTCTCTCAGTAGAGCTCTCTCAGTAGACACAGAGCTCTCTCAGTAGATACAGAGCTCTATCAGTAGATACAGAGCTCTCTAGGTAGATACAGAGCTCTATCAGTAGATACAGAGCTCTCTCAGTAGATACAGAGCTCTCTCAGTAGATACAGAGCTCTCTCAGTAGAGCTCTCTCAGTAGACACAGAGCTCTCTCAGTAGATACAGAGCTCTCTCAGTAGATACAGAGCTCTCTCAGTAGATACAGAGCTCTCTCAGTAGATACAGAGCTCTCTCAGTAGATACAGAGATCTCTCAGTAGATAACAGAGCTCTCTCAGTAGATAACAGAGCTCTCTCAGTAGATACAGAGCTCTCTCAGTAGATACAGAGCTCTCTCAGTAGATACAAAGCTCTCTCAGTAGATAACAGAGCTCTCTCAGTAGATACAGAGCTCTCTCAGTAGATACACAGCTCTCTCAGTAGACACAGAGCTCTCTCAGTAGATACAGAGCTCTCTCAGTAGATACAGAGCTCTCTCAGTAGATACAGAGCTCTCTCAGTAGATAACAGAGCTCTCTCAGTAGATACAGAGCTCTCTCAGTAGATAACAGAGCTCTCTCAGTAGATAACAGAGCTCTCTCTGTCAGTAGATACAGAGCTCTCTCAGTAGATACAGAGCTCTCTCAGTAGATACAGAGCTCTCTCAGTAGATACAGAGCTCTCTCAGTAGACACATAGCTCTCTCAGTAGATACACAGCTCTCTCAGTAGATACACAGCTCTCTCAGTAGATACAGAGCTCTCTCAGTAGATACAGAGCTCTCTCAGTAGATACACAGCTCTCTCAGTAGATACAGAGCTCTCTCAGTAGATAACAGAGCTCTCTCAGTAGATACAGAGCTCTCTCAGTAGATACAGAG
This sequence comes from Notolepis coatsorum, assembly GCF_963971535.1. Taxonomy (NCBI): domain Eukaryota; kingdom Metazoa; phylum Chordata; class Actinopteri; order Aulopiformes; family Paralepididae; genus Notolepis; species Notolepis coatsorum. The sequence continues at coordinate 20,724,345 of NC_140183.1, read as the reverse complement.
CTCTCTCAGTAGATAACAGAGCTCCCTCAGTAGACACAGAGCTCTCTCAGTAGATACAGAGCTCTCTCAGTAGATACACAGCTCTCTCAGTAGATACAGAGCTCTCTCAGTAGATACAGAGCTCTCTCAGTAGATACACATCTCTCTCAGTAGATACACAGCTCTCTCAGTAGATACAGAGCTCTATCAGTAGATACAGAGCTCTCTCAGTAGATAACAGAGCTCTCCCAGTAGACACACAGCTCTCTCAGTAGATAACAGAGCTCTCTCAGTAGATACAGAGCTCTCTCAGTAGATAACAGAGCTCTCTCAGTAGATACACAGCTCTCTCAGTAGATACACAGCTCTCTCAGTAGATACAGAGCTCTCTCAGTAGATACACAGCTCTCTCAGTAGATACAGAGCTCTCTCAGTAGATACAGAGCTCTCTCAGTAGATACACAGCTCTCTCAGTAGATACACAGCTCTCTCAGTAGATACAGAGCTCTCTCAGTAGATACAGAGCTCTCTCAGTAGACACAGAGCTCTCTCAGTAGATACAGAGCTCTCTCAGTAGACAGACATCACAGTAGAGTTTTCACAGTACACACAGTGCCCTCACAGTAGAGCTCTTACAGTAGACACAGAGATATCACAGTAGACTCACATTATGTACAGTGCTCTCACAAGCTCTACACGTGTGACTCTCACTCTTTAGTTAGTTTCACTCTTCAGTCCTCCTCTTTACTAGGGCTGGGCGATACACATATCACCATATTCATCCGGTGGTATATTTGATGTAAATTCATTTTTATATTATTTTTATATTTCCAACATCAAAATGTTTTATATCTGTTCACATGCACAATCACAAGATACATTGCTGTTCATCACATTCAACTTGCACGATGACATAACGTGTGATCAAACTGTCCACACTGTTCTGAAAACATCCGATCTCTAGAAGATCTCATTTTGAGAGACATTTGAGTTACTGTAATACGTGGTTCATGTGGTTGACCGAATCATTTGCAGCAATATCACAATTTCATCACGATGCTATCCCAATACGATAACAATAAGCAATGCTATTGAACTATCGCCCCGCCCTACTCTCCTCTTGCACATCAGTGTTTGTGTGTCTCTCTATCGCTCTCTCTCTCTTTGTCTCTGAACGTATACTCAAACATAGTTTGAAGTATTGGGTTGATCCAGAGTGATTTACTGTTCTCAGTGTATCTGAAGCTCATGTCAACGTTACAGTCGCTGTCTCTTCTTCTGTATAGTTTATATATATATAATATATATTTAATTCGATTTAAAACCTTTATTTCAACTCATGCTCTTATGCACAGTGATTGGAAATCATACTCATTACATTCTGAAAATGTTGGAAGAACCTCCGACTTTAGAGTGGAGGTCGGAGGTCATTCAGAGTGTCGGGCGCGTCGATCGGAAAGGCTGATCTAACCGCGTTCGGATCTCATCCTATAGATATGAAGGTAGTTATTCCTACGTGGTTTATGTGGAGATGTCATTAGAGATGTGCGTGTGACGGAGGTTGATGTTAACATGTGTGGAGAGCTCTCTAATTATGTTATATACCGTATACAGTATAATGAACGCCGTTGTCCCAGCCTAGTTGATGTGGAGCGATCTAATTAGAGGTTGACGTTAATGCTCTCTGAGTGATCTCTGGTCGCTCTGACCCTCTCTGGTTCTATAACCAGCTCCAAGCTATAATCTATTCTGGACTTTAATTGAAGCGTTTGGGAATTAATTCCCACCGCCGCCGTATCACACCGACCGGGCTCTCCCTTCCCGTTGTGAACTTGCCAATCATTCGCCGGTTCAGACTAGGGATGCACCGATCCGACTTTTTCAGTCCCGATACCGATACCGATACTTGGGTTTGGGTATCGGCCAATACCGATCCGATATCCATTGTCCAAATATTTTTTCCAAAAAAGTTTAAAAAATAAATAAAAAATCATGTTTTAAAAAAAAATATATATTAAAATATATTTTGTTTTTAAGGATTGTAAAGGATCACAAGTGTGTTTTTGATTTGTTGTAAACAAAGACAGAAAATAAACTTCATTCATTCAATTAATAAACTGTCTCACTGTCACTGTGTGGAAGAGATTGGGATCATTCTTTTGTGCAAGGCAACATCAGGCTTGACTTAAAACATTACTTTCCTAACTTAGTGAAACTAAATGTAACAAATTAACACATAGATATAAATGTACTGAATGGTTATTTCTTATTTTATTTCTTATTTATAAAAAAAATTTAATATTTTTTTTTATCCGATATATATATATTTTTTACCGATACCCGATCCAGCTATTTTACTGATATCGGCGGCCGATACCGATACCAGTATCGGATCGGTGCATCCCTAGTTCAGACTTGGAATGTTAGAGGTGCGTGTGCCCCCGGCGGGGAAGGCCCCGCTCTCGCTCACGTGAAACTGGAGCTTTTTTCTAAAAGGAATGTCAGAAATTCGATGTGGGTTTCAAATCACACGTTTTATTATTTTATGTCAGTAAAGGTCGTCCCCAGATACTCAGGTTATCTGTGCAGTTGGCCGTAGGAACACCACGGTGTGTGTTATTCTGGTTAATCCTGTTTGAAGGGCCTGGAAGACTATTCCCCCTGTTGGCCAGCAGATGGAGCAAAGTTCATAATCTTTTAGTTGGGGAGCTGTCCACCGAAAGTGCTGAACTGGCTGAGAACCGTGCTTCTCTCTTGCCTCTGGTTTCCACTATGAAGACGCCAGTTGGATACAATTAGGATTCTATTTAAATTGTGAATTAATGATAATTTTTCTAATAGCAGGTGTTAAACATCTTTAAATGGCCACTTTAATATATACAAATAAATAAACACTCAAATACAACCAAAGGTTCTTCCCCTGATGTCTCTGTGAGCTCTACTGAACTATTTTATATCAAGTCATTGTTTCCCCATAAGCCATATTATTAAAGATACTGTAAGATAAGATAAGATAATCCTTTATTGATCCCCTAGGGCCTAGGGGAAATTCGGGTGTCAAAGCAGCATGGTGGGGGGGGGGGGGGGGGGGGGGGGATGCATAGCTTCACAGTACAATACAATATAGTAATATAAAATGTAATAATAAAATAATAATAATAATAAAGTAATATAAAATATAAAATAGTAATATAAAAGTAAAAACACGAGATAGTCCAGTGGTATGAGTCTCTAGCGCTCTAGTGCAAATAATCAAGATAGTCGTGATGTGAGTCTCTGGTTCTCAGGTCCCGAGTCGAGACAGCTCTGGCAGCAGAACCCGAGCCCTTTATTGTAGAGCCTGATGGCTGCCGGTATAAAGGACCGGCCCAGGCGGTTTGTGGTGTGTCTCATCTCATAAAGTGTTGGTTATGAAGTAATGTACGGTATGTAGTAGGGCTTTTTAGAAAGAGGAGATTCAGGGGGAATAGAGGTGAAAGCTAAAAGCAACAAACTAAACAGGAGTGATATGTTGAGTTCTGGTGCCAAGTCGGTCCACTGTGTGAGTGCTGCTGCTTTAAAACCTGCAGTGAACCTCAAGGGGACCTTTTTGTTTTTCTTCAGCCCTCAAGAGGGAAATAGAGATCTGTATGTGTTGTTTTCCATTTGTCTCGTAAGTACAACGTGTGACACATCATTATTCTAATTTAGTATTGGACAGAATCCTGGTGGTTTAGTTAACTAGACCAAGGGTTCCCAAAAATTGGAAATCGCGACCCCCACTTTGGGAACCACTGAACTAGATCACCAACCCTCCTTTTTCAACCTTAGATTGGCCATTGGCCATTACTATGCTAAATAAAACTCTGTTATAGATCAGCAGAGAAGTACAATGAATGCACAGGATTTAGTCTTGGCGTATGATTGATTTATTTATTTTTAATTCAGTGTCACGTGAGCTTACAAGACATCATGGTGGAATAACATAAAGAAACATAAATGATTAAACAAACTCCCATCAAGAATAAAGTGCCTTTGTCTCTCCTCCCAAGCTTCATAAATAACATAAAACCACAAAATATACCTTTATGAATAACATATACCACAAAAAAATACCTTTGTTTATAACATATACCACAACAAATACCTCTCCTTAAAAAACAGCCTTTTATAATCACCCACCCCAAAGAAATCTGCAGAGGTAGAAGATATTTGACTAAAGAGTATATTTCATGAATTCATAGCAGGAAGTATGAACCAGTGTGCGTGTGTGTGTGTGTGCGTGTGTGTGTGTGCGTGTGCGTGTGTGTGTGTGTGTGTTTGTGTGTGTGTGTGTGTGTGTGTGTGTGTGTGTGTGCGTGTGTGTGTGTGTGTGTGTGTGTGTGTGTGTGTGTGTGTGTGTGTGTGTGTGTGTGTGCGTGTGCGTGTGTGTGTGTGTGTGTGTGTGTGTGTATAGAGGTGACGTGGGAGGACCAGCAGAGAGGGGTGAATGGGTGTCACCTCCCCCTGGAGACAGGTTGGTCCGGACTGGTGTTGATCTGCTGTGACCTGCAGAGCAGCTGCTCTCACTGATCTACAGTATAATGAACCGTTATATTCATCAGTGGATAGTTCACCTTGGTGGAACAGTAGAGCCTTTTCCATGCATGTTTACCTCTGTATGAGTTCATTATCAATCAATCAATGTATCAATTGATTGATCGATCAATTACTTAATCAATCAGCCAACCAACCAATCAATCAATCAGTCATTCAGTCATTCAGTCAGTCCACATCATGTCCCTGTCCATGTCCACAACTGGACTAAGTAGTACTGTAGTTGAATGTTTGACATTAGAAAAGCAGGAGAGGTGCTCACGTGTATTAGGGCTCCACATAGTACCAACACTGAGATACTGAACCTACAGTATACCAGTATAACAGGGAACCAGTCGTACTGTGGAGTAGTGTGTCAAATGTTCAGAAAACAATTTTTTTTTTAGATTTTCTGCAATGTAGTATATACAGTATATCCACCAAGACTCTCATTAACGTCTAGTTTGTCCTGGTTGACCCTGGCTGACCCTGGTTGACCCTGGCTGACCCTGGCTGACCTTGGTTGACCCTGGCCAACCCTGACACTCCTTAGCCTCTGTGGTCATCTAGTTATTATGTGATTATGCCACATAACGGTCTCCTGACCCCTGACCCACGGACTGTGTCCTTTCCTTGTTCTCTCCTCTCTTCTCTTCCACAAGGTTTGCGGTGCAGTATGAGAATGTTGTTGCCGTGTTTACCGTCTTTGTTTGGTAACATTGTTATGGAGTTTGAGTGCCTTTACTGATCAAGGTGTTAAGTTAGGGTGCAGTGCAGTTTGGTCTTTAGAGGAGGTCCACACTCGTTCCTTTTGCAGATCAAAAGTCTGATTCATTGGACAGACGTTTCGCCCCATCATGCTCACTCTTTTCCACACTGAGCTCGGTGAGTTTGGCCAATCAGCAACAACGGACCTCATCAAAACCTAATCCTTACTTTAAAGGTGCTATAGACAACATTCAGCCACTAGATGTCGCACTAGAGCATCAGGTGGATTCCACGTGGGGGAAATGGGAAGTAGGGAGGGATACATGCACACAACATGTAAACAACAACATTCATTTTGGACCACCAACATTCTTTTAAATGATACATTCATTCATTCATGTATTTCTTGTGGGAAAAGCAATACTTTTATTCTGCACCGTTCTAAAAGCCCTGTGGATGTATTGTAAAAAAGAAAAGGAACATGACGGTACATGTCAATACATATGACTCTTGATCACATGGTGTGTTCTTCTGTGCTGAGGTGCTGTTTGCTGCTGGATACATCTGTAGAGACCTGTTGCTGAGAGAAAACACCTGCATGCTGGCGTTAACACACAGTTCCAACACGTTGCCATGGAGATACATTGCTCTTCGTGAAGAGGATCTTCATTACGCTAATCTGTTGCGTGACACATGACAGGCGGGTTTTAGACGTAGATCATGATTTAAAAAAAAAAGGATTTATACTTATATTTTAATTTTCATTTCTTTAAATTTTTGAACATAAGATAAGATAAGATAAGATATTCCTTTATTGATCCCCTTGGGGAAATTCAGGCATCATAGCAGCATGGGGGGGAGGGGGGGGGGGTACAGGTAGTAAAACAACACAGTATACAGGTAGTAAAAGACAACACAGGCAGTGTAAACAATTTGATCAATATGGTCAATATAATTTACTATCTGACTAGCTGAGGAATATTCACATTATTCACAGTGTCACATAAGGTGCAGTATGCATGAGGTAGTGTTATAATTTACTATCTACTGAGTATACATTAATCAAAGTACCAGGGTAGTCTACATTGTCCCCCTTGGGTTCCTATAAGTCCCAGGTCAATGTCTGGGAGCAGTCGCTGTCGCTGCCCCCTGTTGTGGGGCCTGGAGGCTGCTAGTCGCTGCCCACTGTTGTGGAGCCTGATGGCCGCTGGTATGAAGGACTGTCCGAGGCGGTTAGTTGAGTGTCGGGGGGGAATGAGTCTGTGGCTGAACGAGCTTCTCATCTTGACTAGCTCGTCGTAGAGGGGGTGGTAGGGGTTCTCCATGATGGCATCCAGCTTCCTTATCATCCCCCTCTCTACCATCACCTCAAGTCTAGGTAGCTCGACTCCCACCACGGAGCTAGCCTTCCTCACCAGCTTGTTGAGCTTGTTGGTGTCCCTTGAGTTGATGTAGCCTCCCCAGCATGCCACAGCATAGAAGAGGATGCTGGCCACAACAGACTGGTAAAAAGACTGCAGCAGTTTGTTGCACACATTGAAGGACCTGAGTCTCCTCAGGAAGAACAGCCTGCTCTGTCCCTTCCTGTAGAGGGCCTCTGTGTTGTCCGACCAGTCCAGTTTATTGTTCAGGTGTACCCCAAGGAACTTGTATGAGTCCACCATCTCCACATCCACCCCTCGGATGGAGATGGCAATCGGGGGGGGCCTCTTCTTGCCCCTCCGGAAGTCCACCACCAGCTCCTTGGTCTTACTGGTGTTGAGTTGGAGGTGGTTGCTGTCGCTCCACCCCACGAAGCTCTCCACCAGGGCTCTGTACTCCTCCTCATCATCGTCGGTGATGTAGCTTACGATGGAGGAGTCGTCTGAGAACTTCTGCAGGTGGCACCCGCTGGAGTTGCGGCAGAAGTCTGAGGTGTAGAGGGTGAAGAGGAAGGGTGACAGCACATGTGCATTCATTTTTCAACAGATATACACATACAACAAGCCATTAGACATAAAACTAAATGAACAAAAAATAAAAGCAAAATAGAATATGACATGGGTTCATTGACCTTCCTTATATTTACATTGAGTATTTACATTTCAGTCTCTTCTCTTAGTTCCTGTCCTTCTTCTGTGGTGTCGTTCCTAATTGTCCTATAGTCTTCCCATTTTTCCCATCTTGATTTGAATTTCTCCTCCTGTAGCCTCAGCATATGTGTTATTCTCTCCATTCCTTGTATCTCCTCGTAGATCATGATTTAATCATTAAATGTTAATTGCATTGTTTGTAGGAGAGAAATCTTGAATTTGTTTTAATTTAATTTAATTTAATATGACAACGATGTTTCACTTGTTCCTAGGCAACAGAAGTTGCTCTGAGACTCTGTGTTATTATATCACACACCCTGAACTGAATTGCCTTTAACCCCATACACTTTCCTGCCAGAGTTGTGTTATGTCACCTGACACACTCACACCAAGTTCTACCACCACACAGCTTCAGTTACATAAGGTGTTAACCCTTTCACTGCCACACTACAGAAGGTTAACCCTTTACTATCACACTACCGACGGTGTGCTAGTAAAGGGTTAACCTTCTGTAGTGTGGCAGTGAAAGGGTTAACCTGCTGTTGCGTGGCAGTGAAAGGGTTAACCTTCTGTGTATTGTCGCAGTGAAAGGGTTAACCGTTCTGGTAGTGCGGCAGTGAAAGGTGTTAACCATTTAAAGTACGTAGCTTAGCACTGTGCCTCAGCTCGAAAAACGCTAATATTCCACCTATTCGATATTTTCTTTCTGTACGTGTCTCTCCATTCCAACACACACACACACACACACGCACGCATGCACGCACACACACACACACACACACACACACACACACACACACACACACACACACACACACACACACACACACACACACACACACACACACACACACGGACACAAACGCACGCACGCAGACACACATACACACACACACACACACACACACGCACACACACACACACACACACACACACACACACACACACACACACACACACACACACACACACACACACACACACACACACACATGCACACACATCACCTGGACTTACAAGAAGCTAGTCTGTGGTCCATCAGGGCAGAATGCTCTGACAGAACACGGTGGAACTACTAAGTTTTACTGCATTATCATCTCTGGTCGAACAGAAGTACATACTGTGCTTTGGCTTCTTTTGAAAACCTACCTTGAGACCTCGTCTCTCTGTCTGTGATCTATCGTCTGACCTCAAGATGACCGGATTGTGTTTCAGACCACGGTATTGAATGGCCTTGAGAGCCAGCCAGCTGTTATCAGGACCGTATCACTGTTCTTCTTTATAATCCTCAAAGTCACGCGTCTCTGGGTTAAACAACACGGCCCTGTTCACCCTTAGAAACTCATACACCGTGGATCAATAGAGAGATTGGTCTGCTTAAGATGAGGTATGATGATTCTACACCCAGTCACTGCTGGTACCCATACAGTCAGTTGGCAGCATGCTGCACAATTCATTCTATCTTTATTTCAACTGGAAACTTCATTGAAGGGCAAGTTCTCATTTCCAATGATGTTGAGCATACAAACTATAAATACATGATAAATACAATAGAAAATACAATATACAATAAGTGCAATCATAATAATTTTTTTGTACAATATATGAAATTACAGATTATGGTGGAATGGTTGGTGGTCAATGATTTAACCCTTTCACTACCACACTACCAAACGGTTAACCCTTTCACTGCCATAGTACAGAATGTTAACCCTTTCACTGCCACGCGACACAGGGTTAACCCTTTCACTTCCACACTACAGAAGGTTAACCTTTTCACTACCACACTACAGACGGTTAACCCTTTCACTACCACACTACAGACGGTTGGTTAACCGTCTGTAGTGTGGTAGTGAAAGGTTAAGTTAACCGTCTGTAGTGTGGTAGTGAAAAGGTTAACCTTCTGTAGTGTGGTAGTGAAAGGTTAAGTTAACCGTCTGTAGTGTGGTAGTGAAAAGGTTAACCGTCTGTAGTGTGGTAGTGAAAGGTTAACCAATCGTCTGTAGTGTGGTAGTGAAAGGGTTAACCTTCTGTAGTGGTAGTGAAAGGGTTAAGCTGACCAAAGGAGACCAAAGTATTGAGTTTCAGAGTTGTGTATGATGTTCCACGTGTCGGGAGCACAGAACCCAAAATCAGACCCAAAACTCAAGGTGCTTTAGGCGTGAGCCAATCAACTGCTATATCTCTTAGCTAAAACCTGTAGGTGACATTTTGACATTATAGTTATTCAGAAGAACTTTGAACAAAGACACACAGTGAGGTAGATGACAAGCATAAGGGCAGATTCTCTGAACATGCGTTGCCATGAAGTGCCATAGCTGTGAACTACCAGGGGGAGAGTTGCTAGCCAACAGGCTCCACAACCGTGGGCACAGACTGCTGCCAATTGCTGGAGAGCTAACGGCTGGTGAACTGCTAGGACTATCTGGCTCTTAATTATAAACACTGCATGGACTCTGGTGCAGCGTGTTACTACAGTTTGGACCATGTACAGTATACCATCATCACTATTACCGCAGGATGACCTGCTTAAGGAAAATCATCTCTTGCTGACTTGATTGTAGTTTGACTCCTCAATGGCACGATGTGAACGAGCACGATGATATGACTTCCACTTGAGTTTAACGCAAATGTTTCCATAACGGAAGTGTGCATGAAAATGTGGTCCGATCTGAGCAGGGGGGGGGGGGGGGGGGGTCTGCTTTTTGCCTTCTGCTCCTGTGGTTTTGTCTGTGAGGAAGGAGAACAAGGAAGGAACTAAGGAGACAGAGTGAACAGAACAGTATATTCAGCTCTCTACCGCTTCTCCGACTGTAATGCCTTGTCTCCACTAGCCAGGGTTTAGCCGTGCTGTGGTCTTGTCTCCACTAGCCAGGGTTTAGCCGTGTTGTGGACTTGTCTCCACTAGCCAGGGTTTAGCCTTGCTGTGGCCTTGTCTCCACTAGCCAGGGTTTAGCCGTGCTGTGGCCTTGTCTCCACTAGCCAGGGTTTAGCCGTGTTGTGGCCTTGTCTCCACTAGCCAGGGTTTAGCAGTGCTGTGGCCTTGTCTCCACTAGCCAGGGTTTAGCTATGTTGTGGCCTTGTCTTCACCAGCCAGGGTTTAGCCATGCTGTGGCCTTGTCTCCACTAGCCAGGGTTTAGCCGTGCTGTGGCCTTGTCTCCACTAGCCAGGGTTTAGCCGTGCTGTGGCCTTGTCTCCACTAGCCAGGGTTTAGCCATGCTGTGGCCTTGTCTCCACTAGCCAGGGTTTAGTCGTGTTGTGGCCTTGTCTCCACCAGCCAGGGTTTAGCCATGATGTGGCCTTGTCTCCACTAGCCAGGGTTTAGCCATGCTGTGGCCTTGTCTCCACTAGCCAGGGTTTAGCCGTGCTGTGGCCTTGTCTCCACCAGCCAGGGTTTAGCCGTGCTGTGGCCTTGTCTCCACCAGCCAGGGTTTAGCCATGATGTGGCCTTGTCTCCACTAGCCAGGGTTTAGCCATACTGTGGCCTTGTCTCCACCAGCCAGGGTTTAGCCATACTGTGGCCTTGTCTCCACCAGCCAGGGTTTAGCTGTGTTGTGGCCTTGTCTCCACTAGCCAGGGTTTAGCCGTGCTGTGGCCTTGTCTCCACCAGCCAGGGTTTAGCCGTGCTGTGGCCTTGTCTCCACTAGCCAGGGTTTAGCCGTGCTGTGGCCTTGTCTCCACCAGCCAGGATTTAGCCGTGCTGTGGCCTTGTCTCCACCAGCCAGGGTTTAGCCGTGCTGTGGCCTTGTCTCCACCAGCCAGGGTTTAGCTGTGCTGTGGCCTTGTCTCCACTAGCCAGGGTTTAGCCATACTGTGGCCTTGTCTCCACCAGCCAGGGTTTAGCCATGCTGTGGCCTTGTCTCCACCAGCCAGGGTTTTGCCGTGCTGTGGCCTTGTCTCCACTAGCCAGGGTTTAGCCATGCTGTGGCCTTGTCTCCACCAGTCAGGGTTTAGCCATGCTGTGGCCTCGTCTCCACCAGCCAGGGTTTAGCCGTGTTGTGGCCTTGTCTCCACTAGCCAGGGTTTAGCCGTGCTGTGGCCTCGTCTCCACCAGCCAGGGTTTAGCCGTGTTGTGGCCTTGTCTCCACTAGCCAGGGTTTAGCCGTGCTGTGGCCTCGTCTCCACCAGCCAGGGTTTAGCCGTGCTGTGGCCTCGTCTGGCACAGTGAGTGTCTCCATTGTCTTTAGAACCTGGTCAAACCTGGCTAGACCCTGGCTGAGACGGTCACCTTTCACAACCTGGCTAGACCTGACCAATGTCAGGCTGAACACAAGTTAATGGAGACACAGACCCAGCCATACCATACCATGCTAGACCATGGCTAGCCCCAGCCAGGCTGAACATAGGTAATGGAGACAAGGTATAAGTATGACCGGTTGGAATTGACATGCCCCGAGGGAGTTTTGAACCCGGGCCGGCCGCGCCACGGGCATCATCACAAACCGCTATACCAAGAGGTGAATTCACTCCTAAGTAACGTGCCTATGTGTCTTTTAACCCTTTTCTCGCCAATGACGTGTTACCACGTCATTCCTCGCCATGCGTAATCTGCCAATGACGTTTTACAGCGTCTTTGAGATCAATATTTCAAATTTCAATATTTCATGGTATTCATATTTCACCCACGGATCCTTGACTGGTGCTGTAGATCTCCGCTCAACTCTCCAACGCTTCAATACCGCTACCTGGTGGCCGATCGGCGAGTTGCAACCGGATGTCGATAATTGTGACGCCGGTGTGTCTCCCTATTCAGTCCGGCCACTCGCTATTACTCGCAGGACTCTATCCAGCATATCGATCCGTTGCCATAACTCAATAAACAACATGATTGGACGTATATTAGTATTATACAAACCGGAACTGGATCATCTAGATCAACATCCCATAATAGCAATCTTTTGGCTCCACGCTCATCACCCAACGCTACGAGGAGACTGGGGTGAGTTTCAGCCTGTTTGTTTACCATTTTCGATACAAACTGCTCTGATCTATATATCACCCATACTACATGAATGATTTAACGTTGGCCACAGAATTATAAATGACCCCCCCCCCCCCCCCCCCCCCCGCTCCGGTCAACCGCGCATGATGAGTCATAACGTCTGGGATCATGTACAGTTGAAATTTGTAATCTGGCGTCAATCGGTATCAAACTGCATTTGTGATCTAATATATGCATTTATGGCTATATCTCACGTTCTATGAAATACAGCAGAAAACGATTAAAACATATTTATACTCTAGACCGTATTTTTGTATGAATGTGTGAATGATAAAGTAAAACGTTCCTACATCCTGAACGATAGATAATCGATGTTGAATGGGCCATAGTAATGTCAATTTAGCAATACAATTAAAAAAGTTATAGCCCTGCAAAGAAGGTGAACATCTACATAGACAAATAGTGCTGGCAGAGAGGCTACACGGATGAGAATAAGCTCCGGCAGATAAAGGGTTAAGGGGGAGTGAGTTTAACTTGCAGTACCGCTATGTGCCACAGTCACTTGAAGTCCACCGTGACTGTGGATATACTCACGGACCTCGGTCACATAAGTCTCTCTGGGTAAGAGACGTCTGCTAATGCTTCAGATACACAAAAATTAAAAAATGCTTCCGATTTCTAGCGGAGCGTGGCGGTCTAGCAGACGATGTGAGGGGGTCATCCGGGGCCCTCGGGTCATGCGCTGACCCCGATCCCATGTCGGCTCATCTTCTTCAGACACCCTGGCCGCGTGTCATACGTGTGCTGGCGTGCTGCCATATGTTGTGCACGCCGGCGGCTTTGACCAATGATGCCTAGGGCGGGGAGGGGGGGGGGGTGTAAAGCACGACTCGTCACCATCTTTGTAGAGAACTAGGACACAGCGTCTCCCAGGGTCTGGGCTGAGGAGGAGGGATGTGACTAAACACAGAGAGGAGGAAAGATGTGACTAAACACAGAGAGGAGGAAAGATGTGACTAAACACAGAGAGGAGGAAAGATGTGACTAAACACAGAGAGGAGGAAAGATGTGACTAAACACAGAGAGGAGGAAAGATGTGACTAAACACAGAGAGGAGGAAAGATGTGACTAAACACAGAGAGGAGGAAAGATGTGACTAAACACAGAGAGGAGGAAGGATGTGACTAAACACAGAGAGGAGGAAAGATGTGACTAAACACAGAGAGGAGGAAAGATGTGACTAAACACAGAGAGGAGGAAAGATGTGACTAAACACAGAGAGGAGGAAAGATGTGACTAAACACAGAGAGGAGGAAAGATGTGACTAAACACAGAGAGGAGGAAAGGTGTGACTAAACACAGAGAGGAGGAAAGATGTGTAGTAATTGGAGGCAACAGAGAGAGAGAGCAGTCGGTCTGGGCACAACCTCTGCTCTCTTGGGATTTGCTGCTGTTTATGAGTATGTGTAATAATGTGTCTGTGCGTGTGTGTGTGGGTGTGTGTGTGTGTGTGTGTGCATGCATCTGTGTGTGTGTGTGTGTGTGTGTGTGTGTGTGTGCGTGTGTGCAGTGCATCAAGGTTGCTTTGGTGTATTATTTCTGTGCTGAAACTCAAGCTCTAAAAGGCAGCTTTCTCTCTCTCTGCTGTGTGACTCGTTGCTCTGCGCTTGCAGTTTGCGTTGTGGTTTTTATTTTCTTGTTGTTGTTGTTGTTGTTGTTGTTGTTGTTGTTGTTATTTTGTTATTTCCCAGGCTGCCTCCTTCACGGTAGTCCCATGCAGACTCAAGTGACTCCCTCCTCGCCTCCTCTCCTTCTCTCCTTCTCTCCTTCTCTCCTTCTCTCCTTCTCTCCTTCTCTCCAACCCTTCCAAGGTCTCTGTGCGTTCTGTCGATATCTCTTCCTACCATTAACATCTCTTTACTATTTCAGCTCTCTCTCCGTCAGAGCACAGAAACTCACCTCCCCTCCCCTCCCCTCCCCACACCACACACCCCTCTCTCTCTCTCTCTCTCTCTCTCTCTCTCTCTCTCTCTCTCTCTCTCTCTCTCTCTCTCTCTCTTAATAATGGTTTCTACCTCGGCCTCCGCTGGCCCTGCACCTTCGTTACTCTATACTGACCTCTCACTGTGTCTGTGGTTGTAGTTTGTTGTGTTCTTGATGTATTGTATGCTTTTTGTTTCTGTTCTGTGCTTATTGTTGTTGCCATTGTTGTTGTTGCTGCTATTGTTGTTGTGGCGGTGGTGGTGTTGTTGTGTTGTGTGCTCCCCCTCCTTCTCTCCCCCCCCTCACTCTGACCCCCCCACCCCACATGTGCGGCGGCCATGGTGACGGCATCATCCCCTCCCCCAAGCATCCTCTCATCACACCCATCTCCTGTCCTCTGTCTGTGTGTGTCCTCTGTCTGTGTGTGTCCTCTGTCTGTGTGTGTCCTCTGTCTGTGTGTCCTCTGTGTGTGTGTGTCCTCTGTCTGTGTGTGTCCTCTGTCTGTGTGTGTCCTCTGTCTGTGTGTGTCCTCTGTCTGTGTGTGTCCTCTGTCTGTGTGTGTCCTCTGTCTGTGTGTGTCCTCTGTCTGTGTGTGTCCTCTGTCTGTGTGTGTCCTCTGTCTGTGTGTGTCCTCTGTCTGTGTGTGTCCTCTGTCTGTGTGTGTCCTCTGTCTGTGTGTGTCCTCTGTCTGTGTGTGTCCTCTGTCTGTGTGTGTCCTCTGTCTGTGTGTGTCCTCTGTCTGTGTGTCCTCTGTCTGTGTGTCCTCTGTCTGTGTGTGTCCACTGTCTGTGTGTGTCCTCTGTCTGTGTGTGTCCTCTGTCTGTGTGTGTCCTCTGTCTGTGTGTGTCCTCTGTCTGTGTGTGTCCTCTGTCTGTGTGTGTCCTCTGTCTGTGTGTGTCCTCTGTCTGTGTGTGTCCTCTGTCTGTGTGTTCATCTCCTGTCCTCTGTCTGTCTGTCCATCTCCTGTCCTCTGTCTGTTTGTTCATCTCCTGTCCTCTGTCTGTCTGTCCATCTCCTGTCCTCTGTCTGTCTGTCCATCTCCTGTCCTCTGTCTGTTTGTTCATCTCCTGTCCTCTGTCTGTTTGTTCATCTCCTGTCCTCTGTCTGTTTGTTCATCTCCTGTCCTCTGTCTGTTTGTTCATCTCCTGTCCTCTGTCTGTTTGTTCATCTCCTGTCCTCTGTCTGTTTGTTCATCTCCTGTCCTCTGTCTGTTTGTTCATCTCCTGTCCTCTGTCTGTTTGTTCATCTCCTGTCCTCTGTCTCTGTCCTCTGTCTGTCTGTTCATCTCCTGTCCTCTGTCTGTTTGTTCATCTCCTGTCCTCTGTCTTTGTCCTCTGTCTGTCTGTCCATCTCCTGTCCTCTGTCTCTGTCCGTGTTTGTGTCCATTGTGTGATGTGGTCCCAGAAGACACCGACTCACCAAGTTGGAAGAACTCAGGTCTGTCCCCTCTTCTACTTCTTCGACTCCCTCACACACCCGGTCCCCTCCATCCTCTCCTCTAACGCCTCCTCCTGCCTTCTTCCTCCATTGTGTCTTCTGGTTGTTTTTATTTCGTTTTTTCCCCCCTCCTCAGCACAGGTTGCATGTTCTTAACGTGTTCTTAACGTGTCCCGGCATGCTCACGTCGCGCACACACACCTATAGTGTCGCCTGGCGCAGCAGGTGTCGTCGTGAGAGACGGCTGTCCTCTCCGAGGAGACGCTGGACAGGAGAGTAGTAGACACCGTGTGAACCACCGAAGACTCTAGAACGGAGACTCTATAAACACAGAGTTCAGAATGAGGTCTTAATGATGACGGTTTCCATCTCCGGAGCCTCTCTGTGATTCCGTTTGCATCGAAAATTATATGATTCGCCGCGTTTTTTCACCGGGACGCCTCTGCGTACGACAGGCCGTCTCGCGGAGAGGGGTTCGCTCGTCCAAATGGAGACGAGGACGAGGCTTAGATATGAGGCGCGTCAGTAGATTATTACACATCAAGAAAACATGGTTTTATTTGGCATTTCACGTAGGTAATTTCAATACAGCTCTTGTTGTTTTCAATCAGACGAAATGGCCTTAACCCCTCTCGCACTCGACAGCAACACGCATCCCGTTCATCCGGTGCCGTTGTGGGGGAATAGCAGCGCGGTGGTGGGGCACCGGATCTAATGAAATAAACAAGTCATGTATTTTGTGGGCTGTCGTTACACAAGCTTAACAAAACATGCCCTGGTTTATTCTGAGGCTGCTATCCGCCAGTCTTTTAGACAGGAGAAGGTAGTGGAAACAACAACACAGTCGCTTCATATACAACATCGTCGTCCAGTGAAACCTACTGTACAGCTGTAATTTAATCATTCGCTTCGTCCAGAACACTTTGAAAAGCAATTCAAATCTCAACCCGTGTTTTTTAACGTCTTGATCTTTGACAAAGATGTCCGCAACACGTACAATATATAAATGAGTGGTGTTATATAAACCTAAAACTAAAAACTAAAAAACTAAAATAATTAGTTATTTTTGTAACGTTCCCTCTGGTGACATAACCTATACATATTATATAGCTTGGTGGGATCTTTGACCAGGCGTTCATTATGCTGCAGGTACCAACAGCCCTGTGCTTTAGGCCGACTAGTGTCATGCTGGGCTGGAAGCCGTGGAGCTCAGGGACCTGGAACACATGTCAACACTGACCAGAACATCTTTGCTAATGGGAGAATCTCCCTTTCCCTTTCCGTAGTTTTTTTTGTTTCAGTGTGTGTGTGTGTGTGCGTCTGTGTGTGCGTGTGTCTGGTATATATACACATGTGTACTGTGCACGTGCATGTATGTATGTGCGCCTGTATGTGTGTGTGTGTGTGTGGGGGGGGGGGGGGGGGCGTGCACCTGTGTGTGTGTTCATTGCCATCTATCCATTGCCGTCATACAAGGCAGAAGTAGAGCGCGGGATCAGAGAACAGAGATGTGGTGGTGAGGTATTCATCACTGTTGTGTGATGTTTGAGAAGTTCCAACCTGGTGTGTTCATATCTCTGGTGTCTCAGACCCACCTGGTGTGTTCATATCTCTGGTACCTCAGACCAACCTGGTGTGTTCATATCTCTGGTCCCTCAGACCAACCTGGTGTGTTCATATCTCTGGTCCCTCAGACCAACCTGGTGTGTTCATATCTCTGGTACCTCAGACCAACCTGGTGTGTTCATATCTCTGGTACCTCAGACCAACCTGGTGTGTTCATATGCCTGCTCTGGGAGGCTGGGTCGTCTGCCTACTCGCAAGAGATACTACCAATTATTCAGTCAGGGGGGAAAAAGCTCATTAGGTCAGGATTCTGTGGGCTCAAAACAAGAGCATCATGTCCGTGATTTCTCCAGTGTTTAACATCAGAAGCAAGGAATCCTTTCAAGTTTGGAGTGGAATATTTCTTACATGTTTATTGGTTTGATTTTGTTTGATAACATGTCCTTAGTTTGTGTTGTGTTGTCTCCATGGCAGACTGTTATGACTCAGTCTGTGTTGTCTCCATGGCAGACTGTTATGACTCAGTTTGTGTTGTCTCCATGGCAGACTGTTATGACTCAGTCGGTGTTGTCTCCATGGCAGACTGTTATGACTCAGTTTGTGTTGTCTCCATGGCAGACTGTTATGACTCAGTCTGTGTTGTCTCCATGGCAGACTGTTATGACTCAGTCTGTGTTGTCTCCATGGCAGACTGTTATGACTCAGTCTGTGTTGTCTCCATGGCAGACTGTTATGACTCAGTTTGTGTTGTCTCCATGGCAGACTGTTATGACTCAGTTTGTGTTGTCTCCATGGCAGACTGTTATGACTCAGTCTGTGTTGTCTCCATGGCAGACTGTTATGACTCAGTTTGTTTTGTCTCCATGGCAGACTGTTATGACTCAGTCTGTGTTGTCTCCATGGCAGACTGTTATGACTCAGTCTGTGTTGTCTCCATGGCAGACTGTTATGACTCGATCGGTATCGGCCGATATTCAGTATAAATATGAGATTGGGGAATTCCGATAATGCTTTCTAGGCGCCGATTGCGAAAACCGATCGATTGCGCGAAAAACATGAGCCAATTCTCAGCGGAGTTGGTGTCGTTGTCGCATGTTAACTATCCTAAAACATGTCGGCGGTGTGGAACTATTACAAAGTGTCTGAGACAGTATCGGTGGCAAAAAACGTGATCGGGGCATCCCTAGTTTATGTGTTTGATGTCGGTGATGGGGTTCTGTCTCAGTGCTGATGTCAGTGCTGGTGTTGGGGTTCTGTCTCGGTGCTGATGTCAGTGATGTTGGGGTTCTGTCTCGGTGCTGATGTTGTGGTTCTGTCTCGGTGCTGAAATGAACTGAGGATGATTTGGAGGATTCCGGTTAATCTGATTCCCTGGTAAAGAGAAGCCGTGTGCTTTGTGATATATGTAATTCATGACAGGTAGACGGCTCGGCCTGTCAGTAGGTTGGATCAGTACATGTAAAATATATATCACATCTATAGGAACTTGTTTGAAATGTACCAAAGTTGTTTTATGCAAGCGACCCGCTAGGGGAGGTCAAGAGGTCAAGTCTTGGAGTGATCTACCGGCATCGTGACTTGAGGAAAATTATTACTTAGTCTGGAATGTTCATAATTATGGTCAATATTGAACATGTGATGTTTTGTGCCGGTCGACAACATTTCAGTAATCCAGCCAACCATCCAGCTTGCTCCATTAGACCTGTCCGTGTCATAGTCCATCTCTGCAGAATCCTGTCTGTCACTCTAACAATAATGTCTCTGTCCCTCCATCATATCCCCCCCCCCCCACCCACCCTCTCATATGGCCTCAGCCGTCCATCTGACCCTCCTCTCTCTCTCTCTCCCTCCAGGCTTGGACATGGAGGAGAGAACCAGGCAGATGAAACTGAAGATCAATAAGTACAAGCAGGGAGCTGGCTCTGACCCCAGACTGGAGCAGGACTACAAGGTAAGACCAGTAAGACCGGTAAGACCAGCACCAAAGTACGCTAAGCTTTGACTGGAGGTATGGGAATGTGTTCCAACATCTGTTTCAATGGAGCCACTGGGATTGGCATTAGTGATTGGTCATTGTCACAGACACTGTATTTAGCAATTCGTCGTCTACAGAGATCCTGTCAACCTCTTCTCGACACTAGTTCCTTCT
>NC_140183.1:20672454-20699954 GCF_963971535.1 Notolepis coatsorum | reverse complement strand
TGGATCTCAGTAGTTTAGGACTATATCTTTATAAAGCAGGAAGCTGGATCTCAGTAGTTTAGGACTATATCTTTATAAAGCAGGACGCTGGAGCTTAGTAGTTTAGAACTATATCTTTATAAAGCAGGACGCTGGATCTTAGTAGTTTAGGACTATATCTTTATAAAGCAGGAAGCTGGAGCTTAGTAGTTTAGAACTATATCTTTATAAAGCAGGACGCTGGATCTCAGTAGTTTAGGACTATATCTTTATAAAGCAGGACGCTGGAGCTTAGTAGTTTAGGACTATATCTTTATAAAGCAGGAAGCTGGATCTCAGTAGTTTAGGACTATATCTTTATAAAGCAGGAAGCTGGAGCTTAGTAGTTTAGAACTATATCTTTATAAAGCAGGACGCTGGATCTCAGTAGTTTAGGACTATATCTTTATAAAGCAGGACGCTGGAGCTTAGTAGTTTAGAACTATATCTTTATAAAGCAGGACGCTGGATCTTAGTAGTTTAGGATTATATCTTTATAAAGCAGGAAGCTGGATCTCAGTAGTTTAGGACTATATCTTTATAAACCAAAAAGCTGGAGCTTAGTAGTTTCGGATTATATCTTTATAAAGCAGGATGCTGGATCTCAGTAGTTTAGGACTATATCTTTATAAAGCAGGACGCTGGAGCTTAGTAGTTTAGGATTATATCTTTATAAAGCAGGACGCTGGATCTCAGTAGTTTAGGACTATATCTTTATAAAGCAGGACGCTGGAGCTTAGTAGTTTAGGATTATATCTTTATAAAGCAGGACGCTGGAGCTTAGTAGTTTAGGATTATATCTTTATAAAGCAGGACGCTGGAGCTCAGTAGTTTAGGACTATATCTTTATAAAGCAGGACGCTGGAGCTTAGTAGTTTAGGATTATATCTTTATAAAGCAGGACGCTGGAGCTCAGTAGTTTAGGACTATATCTTTATAAAGCAGGACGCTGGATCTCAGTAGTTTAGGATTATATCTTTATAAAGCAGGACGCTGGAGCTCAGTAGTTTAGGACTATATCTTTATAAAGCAGGAAACTGGATCTTAGTAGTTTAGGATTATATCTTTATAAAGCAGGACGCTGGAGCTTAGTAGTTTAGAACTATATCTTTATAAAGCAGGACGCTGGATCTCAGTAGTTTAGGATTATATCTTTATAAAGCAGGACGCTGGAGCTTAGTAGTTTAGGATTATATCTTTATAAAGCAGTAAGCTGGAGCTTAGTAGTTTAGAACTATATCTTTATAAAGCAGGACGCTGGATCTCAGTAGTTTAGGACTATATCTTTATAAAGCAGGAAGCTGGAGCTTAGTAGTTTAGGACTATATCTTTATAAAGCAGGAAGCTGGAGCTTAGTAGTTTAGGACTATATCTTTATAAAGCAGGATGCTGGAGCTTAGTAGTTTAGGACTATATCTTTATAAAGCAGGAAGCTGGAGCTTAGTAGTTTAGGACTATATCTTTATAAAGCAGGATGCTGGAGCTTAGTAGTTTAGGACTATATCTTTATAAAGCAGGACGCTGGAGCTTAGTAGTTTAGGACTATATCTTTATAAAGCAGGATGCTGGATCTCAGTAGTTTAGGACTATATCTTTATAAAGCAGGAAGCTGGATCTCAGTAGTTTAGGACTATATCTTTATAAAGCAGGAAGCTGGACCTTAGTAGTTTAGGATTATATCTTTATAAAGCAGGAAGCTGGATCTCAGTAGTTTAGGATTATATCTTTATAAAGCAGGAAGCTGGATCTCAGTAGTTTAGGACTATATCTTTATAAAGCAGGAAGCTGGACCTTAGTAGTTTAGGACTATATCTTTATAAAGCAGGAAGCTCGAGCTTAGTAGTTTAGGATTATATCTTTATAAAGCAGGATGCTGGATCTCAGTAGTTTAGGACTATATCTTTATAAAGCAGGAAGCTCGAGCTTAGTAGTTTAGGATTATATCTTTATAAAGCAGGACGCTGGATCTCAGTAGTTTAGGACTATATCTTTATAAAGCAGGACGCTGGAGCTTAGTAGTTTAGGATTATATCTTTATAAAGCAGGATGCTGGATCTCAGTAGTTTAGGACTATATCTTTATAAAGCAGGAAGCTGGATCTCAGTAGTTTAGGACTATATCTTTATAAAGCAGGACGCTGGATCTCAGTAGTTTAGGACTATACTACCTCAAAGGCAGTAAAAACAAGATTACAAACATCACAAAACAAACTGGTCAGACTACTTGTTGACAGAATCCGGCTATAGGGCGACAATAATGTGGTCAAGAGGCATGGTTTTTATCTTTAGCCTTTAAGCGGTGTGGTTTATTCATTCACATGGTATGAGCAGTAGCACATGAGGTCTCCTCTCACTGAGAGGCTGGGGGGAAAGAGGTACAGTAGGAGGAGACAGCTCTATTTATACTCGCCACCTGGTGGTGTCTTGAGTGGCTCCGCCTAGAGCGCCCTCTAGTGGAAACAGTTATATATGCAGTTAGACAGTTACTAACAATCCTACATAGAACCTCTGACTTCAACACTACTGCTTGACCTTACTCCTAAAAAAAAATGTCTGTGCTGATTTTATGCCCATGTTAATTTTTATTTTTATTTTATTTTTAATCTTTAATACTAATTGCTGTGATGCACTCTGGACTGAGAGTACTATGTAGATAGCTATTAATATTTATTATTGTTATATTGTAGAAATGTGTGCATTGAAATGTCTGTAACGTCTCGACTACATTGAAAATGAGGGTGATCTCAATTGTAATTTCGAGAATAAATAAAGGTTGATGATAAAACCCACCTCACCCCTACCCACTTTGACAACCTAGGATGGCTTAGAGTAGACGACAGAGTACAGCAACTTGCAATGGGACTGGTCTACAAGATACACTACACCATTAAGCTACCCATGTACATGTCGAGGTACTTCCCAAAGATCAGTGAATACCACGACCACAACACCAGAGGGAGTTGCACAAATCATGTGCAACCCAGATTCAGCACAAACAAGGGACTAAACACATTTCGCAATTATGCAACATCAATGTGGAACGCCCTACCCACAGCCGTAAAATAATGTGAATCCCTACCCACCTTCAAAACCGCTCTAAAAGAGCACCTACGGGAGGCTGCAATTCGAAACTGGCCCCCGTAAATGTCCGAACACTCTACCACCCACCCACCCCCTCCTAATGTAGCCTACATTTCCCTCCCCCTCGTATATATTTACTGTTAGGATCTCTGTATATCTGTAGTACTGTATATTTGCATATCTTGTATGTCACAAATGTAACAGTAGGCCTACTGTATATCTGTATGTCATGTATGTCATAAATGTCATGATTAGATTAGATGATTCGATTCGATTTTAGTTTTTTTTTAATATATATCTGTATACCTGTATGTTGTGTATGTCATACATGTCATTATAAATGTCATAAACAAGATAAAAGTCTTTCTCTCGTCTGCATCTCTTAACAATTGTGTGTATTGAGTTGTACTGTACTGTACCCATTGTGCAATCTGTTAATTAAAGTTTAAATTCAATCAATCAATACTGTATCTGTATAAAGCAGGAAGCTGGAACTCAGTAGTTTAGGACTATATATTTATAAAGCAGGAAGCTGGAACTCAGTAGTTTAGGACTATATATTTATAAAGCAGGAAGCTGGAACTCAGTAGTTTAGCACTATATATTTATAAAGCAGGAAGCTGGAACTCAGTAGTTTAGAACTATATATTTATAAAGCAGGAAGCTGGAGCTCAGTAGTTTAGGACTATATCTTTATTTCAAAATGTTTACATAATTTGTTGGATCACTTTGACAGAGATGACAATTTGGAGGTTAATTGGTTAAATTCATCTGAACACAGAGGAGACACTTTATATTCATGTTATTCTTAGGTAAATTGTGGCCTTTGAAAAGCTACGTCTGGTACATAATGTGTTGTCAGACCACAAGCATCTCATTAATGTCCTTATGTAACACTGTGTTCCTTAGTATCGCTGTCCTCAGAGGATACATGGCTAAGACATCTATCAGCCCATGTTTCTGGGCAAAAGTTACCCTCTCAAGGAACAGCCTCCTTAAAAAGCCAAAGGCACGTAAACAATTTGAAGCTTTTTGGCTTGGGGTTTCTACTCATGTATCACGCTCTTGAGTGTACCCTCGGGACAAGTACAGGCACTTAACGCCACAGGATCCCACAAGACGTTGCTCCCCTAGAAGTCGTTAGTACAGAATGTATGAAGGAGTTTGTTATCATTTTCATCAAACAAAATTCCACACCTTTATATCTTCAGCACCTGCAAAAGCTACACAAATCTTGTGTTCCTCTCTGGGTACTTCCTCCCACACCGTAAAAGACTAGGCATGTTAGGTACACACTCCTGACATGACCCTTGACCAAAAGGCACTGGTATCACCACTGCATTTGGTCACCTGTGGCCCCCACTGTTCCTGTGGTTATGGGTGAAATGCAGAGGACAATAAAGTACCATTTACCTTATTTTGTTGTTTTTTAAACTGAGTCATGTGACTGTGGCTCTCCACATAACACAGAAACAACACACTTACTCAAACACTAATACAACACATATACTCTACTCTACTCTATTCTACTCTACTCTACTCTACTCTACTCTACTCTACTCTACTCTACTCTACTCTACTCTGTTCTACTCTATTCTACTCTACTCTACTCTACTCTTTTCTACTCTACTCTATTCTACTCTACTCTACTCTACTCTACTCTACTCTACTCTGTTCTACTCTACTCTACTCTGTTCTACTCTACTCTGTTCTACTCTACTCTACTCTGTTCTACTCTACTCTGTTCTACTCTACTCTACTCTACTCTACTCTGTTCTAATCTACTCTGTTCTACTCTACTCTGTTCTACTCTACTCTACTCTACTCTGTTCTACTCTACTCTACTCTACTCTACTCTACTCTACTCTGTTCTACTCTACTCTGATCTACTCTACTCTACTCTGATCTACTCTACTCTACTCTGTTCTACTCTACTCTGTTCTACTCTACTCTACTCTACTCTGATCTACTCTACTCTACTCTACTCTGTTCTACTCTACTCTGTTTTACTCTACTCTACTCTACTCTACTCTACTCTACTCTGTTCTACTCTACTCTGATCTAATCTACTCTACTCTACTCTACTCTACTCTGATATACTCTATTCTACTCTACTCTGATCTACTCTACTCTACTCTACTCTGTTCTACTCTACTCTACTCTACTCTGATATACTCTACTCTACTCTGATCTACTCTATTCTACTCTACTCTACTCTACTCTGTTCTACTCTACTCTGATCTACTCTACTCTACTCTGTTCTACTCTACTCTGTTCTACTCTACTCTACTCTACTCTATTCTACTCTACTCTACTCTACTCTGTTCTACTCTACTCTACTCTACTCTGTTCTACTCTACTCTGTTCTACTCTACTCTACTCTACTCTACTCTACTCTACTCTACTCTGATCTACTCTACTCTACTCTACTCTGATCTACTCTACTCTACTCTGTTCTACTCTACTCTACTCTACTCTACTCTACTCTGATCTACTCTACTCTGTTCTACTCTACTCTGTTCTACTCTACTCTGTTCTACCCTGTTCTACTCTACTCTACTCTACTCTACTCTACTCTACTCTACTCTACTCTGATCTACTCTACTCTACTCTGATCTACTCTACTCTGTTCTACTCTACTCTACTCTGTTCTACTCTACTCTACTCTACTCTGATCTACTCTACTCTGTTCTACTCTACTCTGTTCTACTCTACTCTGTTCTACCCTGTTCTACTCTACTCCTGACCCAGTGCGTTTTCACTAAACTTACTCCGTTGAAAAGGTTATCTAAATTGAGTTTTTTCCCTTCTCTCTCTCTCTCTCTCTCTCTCTCTCTCTCTCTCTCTCTCTCTCTCTCTCTCTCTCTCTCTCTCTCTCTCTCTCTCTCTCTCTAGCGTTCAGACAACCTGTCGGCCAGGTCTTCGGACAGTGATGTGAGTGACGTGTCCGCTGTGTCGAGAACCAGTAGTGCCTCTCGGTTCAGCAGCACGAGCTACATGTCTGTCCAATCAGAGCGGCCGCAAGGAAACCGCAAGATCCGGTAGGCTCACATACACACTGACCCCTGACCCCACGATAGGCTGGCCAAACAGTCTTACCAGGAATGGGCAAACCCCCCCCCCTAATCCAAAGGACAAGTCTTGAAACACACGTTGCCCCGTTCAGACATTTTCAAATTGGAAACTGTTTGCACTTGGTTGAACTACAAAGAGGGAATAACACCCACTAGCATGGAGTGTTATTTATCCCACTCTCGCTTGAGTTCAGGTTTGGCTCCGTCTAGAATAATTTGGAGCTAAATGGTTGAACTCCGCTCCCTCTGGTTCGGGGGGGGGGTCGGTCCGTTCCTGGCAACGAGTCCTCATTACCGCGTTGTTTCATGTTTTACCGTAAGTCTGCATTCCTGTTTTCAGTCACTTCTCAATCTGTCATTTCTGTTTATTATTATCTCTCTCATCCTTCACTTCCTGTCTGCTTTGTTTGGCTTTCTTTCTGCTCTGCATGCGTGCCACGCTGGCGCTTCTGTCTCCGTCCTCAGCCTGTTACCATCAAGGAGCCAGTCTCAAGAGGGGGACGAGGACTTAGGAGAAGCGGTAGAGGAGGAAGAGCAGAAGGCAGGGGGGGGAGCGGGAAGGGGTGGGAATGATGAAGGAGGCGCGCAGGAAGGGAGGAAGGGGTCGGGGGGGGAGGTAGAGAGAGAGAAAGAGCGGCAGGAGGAGGAGGAGGAGAAGGATGAAGAGGACTGTCACCAGAGGAGTGTCTCAGAGATTGATCTCAGGTAAACCACCGCTGACCTGACGTGTTGGTGACCACAGAGGTTGAATGGCTAGAATCAGCTTCTCCCAGCGCTCCACGGTCATTTCCATCAGTACACTTTGGATGGTTGTCACTAAATGGCCAAGCTGCAAAGTAAAAACGGAGACAGAGTTATAGAGCTGCTGGTTGCAGCTACACATCGCTATATTTTGGAAAATCGATGATGACAAAAATACTTAGTTTTCGGTTAGGGTGGGACATGAGGTCTCCATGGAGGTTAAGGTAGGGGATAGGGTTAGGGTGGGACATGAGGTCTCCATGGAGGTTAAGGTAGGGGATAGGGTTAGGGTGGGACATGAGGTCTCCATGGAGGTTAAGGTAGGGGATAGGGTTAGGGTGGGACATGAGGTCTCCATGGAGGTTAAGGTAGGGGTTAGGGTTAGGGTGGGACATGAGGTCTCCATGGAGGTTAAGGTAGGGGTTAGGGTTAGGGTGGGACATGAGGTCTCCATGGAGGTTAAGGTAGGGCAGGGGTCGCCAATTAGATTTGCCCACGGGCCAAATTTTCCCCAAGCCATTTTGTGGCGGGCCAATGATAAGTGAACATTTTTTAACTGTAAAAAAAAAAACGACATATACATGTTTGCACTGTCTTTTTTCTATTATAAAGTGCCTCTCAGACAGTGCATTACACATGAACAGATCAGTAATTTGATTTTAATGCAGGTGCTCGCATTATAAATCGAGATCAGTAGGGTGCATTTGATTTTAAGCACCACAGCGGGTGTATTATACATCGAATGTATTATTATTATTATTAAAACACAACACTCACCGGCATAATGCAGGCAGCCCTGCCCTGGACTTGATATTGTTTCTGCTTCGGTCCTCCAAAATCCATGTTAATAACATGTTAAATGTCCACTCGCGTTGAATGCCCACCCAACTTGAACAGTTGCTTGCTCGTGTTGCCATGTCAACAAGCGAGAGTCACCGGTTGCTTATTGCAAGAGTTACCTGTTGCGATAAACCCGTATTTTAAGAATGACACCTGTTTATTAAAATAAGCTTTATAGGTCGTAAGCTCCTCTTCTGGCTCATCATATTTCCCCGTTGCATTGCAAAGAAGTTATTCAAAGACGTTTGTTTTGTTTTTGCAAACGTTCGCTCGCCGGCAGCCCGGCATCCCAAACGCGGAAGTGAAAGTGAAATTCCATTGGTTCTCCCAGTCCATGTGACCATTTCTAGCATTTCAATTGGCTATAGTGACAGCCATAGATATGATGAATAGATAGATACAGCTTCAAAAGACACTCTGGCGTCACAACGAGTGAATATTTCCTGCGCGTAAAATAAACATCATATTCTCAAAATAACCTGACGGGCCAGAAATTATTGCTGGCGGGCCCATTTCGGCCCGCGGGCCGCCTATTGCCGATCCCTGAGGTAGGGGATAGGGTTAGGGTGGGACATGAGGTATCCATGGAGGTTAACACTTTGATTGCCCAACCCGAGTTTTCTCGGTTTTACCCCCGCGGGTTGAATGCCCACTCACGAGAATTCTCGTATTTTCTCGTTTTTTTTTTATTAGCGATCTGAAATCATATTTCATCAACCGAGTCTACCGTTGGAAATGCAGCCACTCCAGGCGCTCAGATGTGAAAAAAGCGCCCCCTATCGTCTCCCAGATGGTAATTCACCCTTTTGGATTGAACTCAATAAAAATTTATGAGAAAAAAAAATCCCTGACTCCACATTTTACTTCTCACTCACGCAGCCGGGGTCGATCAGCTCCACTAGTGAGCCTCAGAGCAGCGGGGATTATGTGTTTTTACAGTATACACGGTGAATCAATAAAAGGATAGATTTTTTCTAATGGCGATCAGGAATTGGAATAATCCATTTGGATACCATTTGATCTCAGGTAAGGAATCTATGTTACCAGTCTTAGGATAATCAGACTCGTTTTCACGGAGATATACGCTTTTATGTGATTATGTGATATGGCTGATTGACTGTGCGAGCGGTCAGGAAATAGAAGAATCGATTTTCAGCTCGCGGCCAGAGCGTGCGTGCGTACACATGTACTATCGATGATCTAGCGTTTATTTGAAAACAATTCGTGAATGGGCCGAGGAATGACAACGTTCTAGAGTATTCCAGTAAAGGGCGATTATCATGGAATGTCTTCATTTTTCCATGAAAACGAGTGCTTTTCAAAATGCTAGAAAACGGAAATGAAGCGATAAAAAAACAATCTGCTACGACAATGTTGACTGGAAAATGAGTCTTTGATAAGCGACGGGCAGATTAGACACATAGCCATAATTTAAAACATAGATTAGGTGATATTAACGTTAACATTGAAGTGGTGCTGGGCATTCAAGGAGGTAAAAAGGAATTAAGCTTGGGCATTGAAAGTGTTAAGGTAGGGGATAGGGTTAGGGTGGGACATGAGGTCTCCATGGAGGTTAAGGTAGGGGATAGGGTTAGGGTGGGACATGAGGTCTCCATGGAGGTTAAGGTAGGGGATAGGGTTAGGGTGGGACATGAGGTCTCCATGGAGCTTAAGGTAGGGGTTAGGGTTAGGGTGGGACATGAGGTCTCCATGGAGGTTAAGGTAGGGGATAGGTGACCAAAGTATGATGAGTTCTGGCGTTGCAGCTTGGCCAACGAGTGACATCCGCCTCAAATGGCGGCTCACCCAAATGTTCACCCAAATGATGCCTTGCTTGGTCCAGCTCTCTGAGTCTAGAAGAGCAGGATGGGCCACAGTGACAACGTTCTCACGGAGGTCATCCAGCACTGGGAGACCACGCTACGCCCTGCAACGTGTCTCGTCTCCCGGTGGTACTGGTTTCCATGACGACACGTGGTTGAGTTAAATGGGAAAGACTGTTCTATCCATTCAAACTCTATGGTGGTGACCTTTCACCTTAGACTCTTACTAACAGTTACCAGTACCTCTAGCCCCCCCTATGGCCCGCTACCTGTAACTGTCGTGTGGTGAACCGGTCGTGCACCCACCCCTCCAATGGCAGTGTGATAACCTTTATCCTTCATCCTCTAACCTTGACCTCTAACCTTTAACCTTATGGTTGCCAGAGTAACCCCCACCAACCACCTGGTGACCAGCAGCGTTCACCACAGCTGGCTAACAACACTGGGCTGATATGTTGTGGTTTCCTTCCTACCCTACTTTAATAAACTACATATATAACTATATAACCTTCATATTTGCATTTAGATGAGTTTAGATTAGATTTAATTCAATTGGAATGTATTGTCATTATACAGTACAACGAAAAGAAGTTGGCATCCAACCAAATGTTGCAAATGTAACAGTAAAGTGCAGTCGTAATATACAATGTACAGGTGATTAAACTGGATATAGAATATATAAATGAGTACTACTGATTAATAGTGCTAATCAGATGTATGCACAGAGTTGTAGTACAGTGATACAGGTATATAGACATTATTAAGTCGTACTGGCCAGCAGTGTAATTAGTAAGAGTAGGTAAGGGATATGTAGCCTATACAGATATAGATGGAAAAAAATAAAAGTAAAGGCAACCTGTCATCATATGAAGCTACAATCAGTTTCCACTGTATGTACAAACACAGACAGACTGCTTTTCTTTTTTTGTATCCACTTTTTCTCCTCCTATTTTCTGTATTTTCCTCCCATCCCAATTTAGTCGTTATGCCAATTCCCCCCTCCCCTTCCTGGTTGTTGCGTGCATGTGCCCCCCACTGGCCGGTCTAGGGGGCCCTGAAGTCTATCACATATTTCCTCCGATACATAGGAGACAGCCAGCAGCCTCTTTTCACCTGGCAGCGAGGACTCTCATTGGTGAAGTGTAATGCGTGGGAGGTCACACTACCTTAACCATTTCCCTCCCTCGCTGTGCAGGCGCCCTGACCGACCTGTAGGAGTCGCTGTTTACAACGACCAGATTACCACCCACCGGCTTCCCTCCCCGCTGACACAGACAGACTGCTGATAGAGAAGTTAAAGGAATATTTCACTTTAGTAGAACTTCAGTCTTACCTCTATGTAAAAGTCTACTACTAGTCTAAATATAACACTTCTGAATTATAAACAAACTATACTTTTTTTTAGCTAATGTTGCCATTTTCAAATGGTCAGTGTGAGGTGTAGTTTGACCAAATGTCAACATCTCACAGAATGTTTAGTATCGTTCTTCCAGCAAGGCAGCAGTTAACCATGGTAACCACTCCCCAACATCCCATGCAAGGCAAAGATACACAGCACACTCAAACCTACAACAAAATGTAAATCTTTCAAAAGTCATAAATCTGTAAACACAGATCAAATGACAAAACAAACATGCACATTTGACTCAGAATTTTCAATTTTATTGAAATCTTCACAGCAGTAGTTTTTTTTTTTTTTTTATTATTCAGAAGTATGATATTTAGACTAGGTCCCCAAAATGAATGGAAGTGAATGAGGAGCCTGACACCTGGGAGGAATGGTGGTGTTGACAGCAGATGACACTAGTTTACATAGAGGTAAGCCTGCTGATCTTTGAGTTCTACTAAAGTGAAATATCCCTTTAACGGTTAGCTAGCGAACGTCAGCCATCACGGCTAGCTAGCCATTTACGATGCTAAGCTAGCATCATACATCAAGGTGATGCCATATGAAGGCATGTGACGACAGGTGAACATTACTGTTTTGAAAAGCAAATTTGAACTTTTTATAATGTTACTTCATCATGTTAGTTTCAACCCAGAGGTGCTGTAGGGGAGGAAGCAATTTCACCCCATGACTACATTGGCAGTTTAGTTTAGTTTAGTTTAGTTTAGTTGACAAAAAGCACAAGTCATAAAAAACAACTTTCATTCAGTGCCAATGATAACATGATAAAGTCCACTTATTTCCATCATGGACATTGATGTTACTGGGACAATACAATACAATACACATACAGATACAGATATTTACATGAAAACATCTCATTCAGGACCGGCCACGGACATGTCCGTGTTTCGGATCCAACGGTAGAGGGCCAACCACGGACATGTCCGTGGCAAGGTTGTTTTGGCTTTTATTCCATTTTAATAACCTACTCAATGTCACCGAGCGGCACTGCAGATTTACCCTACTCTTGGAATTCTGAAAAGTGCATTACCGGCTAGATCCTCGTAGGGGCGCTGTCTCGATAATGCAGTGTTCCCTGTGGCAGAACGGTCTTTTATTTTTCTTGACTTTGAATGGAGTTTCCTGTTAGCTGGAATCTATACGTGTAGCATGTAGCATGGAATACCTTTTGCGACGCCGAATTCACTATGCAGTAAAGGAATATATCATCAGCCAATGGACATATCGATCTACCAGATGGCGATCGATAACTGGGAAATCCTTTTGGGGATCCAACCGGGCCACGGTAAGATCTTTTTCACGTAAATTACATGCTGATCAGGCCTTGTTATCATACTCAGCCGGCCGATCAGCGACTACTGAGGCTAACGCCGTTATTGGTAATCAATAATCAGAAACAACGTCCCCCCGCCCCCCCCCCCCCCCCCCCCCCCCCCTTTCATGCATTCATGGTGGACCATGAATACCAACAATATGCATTTTGAGTTTTAGCTCTAGCTTCTGTAGTGCCGAAACGCCATTCGATTTAATGTTATTAGCTTAGCGCCCTGTATCTCGCCTTCCAGGAAATATACTAGACCAAATACCATATAACGCTTATATTCAAGACGCTATAAAATGGGAACGTATTGATGAAAAAATTATTTCTTTAACCCATTTTGAAGGGACGGTTTATGGTGTCAATTGACAATGAGAATGGACAGATAGCAATACTATAAAGTATATAGATGTAGCTCTACAAACAGCCTCACGCACAATGAAAGTTTGTTTTGAAATGCTGGCCGTATAGAGTGAGATTAGACGGCCCCCAATGGCCGGGAATGTGTAAAAAAGACTACATGACAATATTACCTGCATTTCAGATTAATTTGATATGTAATATACAGTATGTACTATGTACTTATTTTTAAATACGTCAATATATTACTTATTTGTAATATGTACACATTGTACATTTTCGTAAATACGTCAATATATTACATATGGCTATAACATAACGTACAATAATGTACCCTTTTCCTGTGCTCGACAAGTAGGCTACAGTACTTTATTTACACATTTGAAGCGAGATCGGGCTGCCATTTGATAAGCTGTTGTCCACTATCCGAGAGGCTACTTGTTGTCAGATATGATTTAGTCTACTGTAGGTGGGGAGACGGCAGAGAGAGTGGAACTGACGTCACAACACGTCAGTGCCCCCAAAATAGCTGCTGTAGTAAACAGACAAGACGCCAGATTGACATAATACTGTAGGGGCTAAATATGCCCACAAGCCTGTGTCTGTCCTGCGTCAGTACAGAAGGAGGTATTTGTTTTCCAAACAATTCCTCTCGGGGGGGGGGGGGGGGGGGGGGTGGAATACAATCCTGCGGCAGTGCAGCAAGCCTGTACAGCTACGACCTGATCGGCGACCGCAGTGCAGTGACCCACTGACCCACTGACCCACTGACCCAGTAACAGATAACACATCATACTGGTGGTGATGAGTCTCTCTCTGTGTGACCCAGTAACACATCATACTGGTGGTGATGAGTCTCTCTCTGTGACCCAGTAACACATCATACTGGTGGTGATGAGTCTCTCTATGTGGCCCAGTAACACATCATACTGGTGGTGATGAGTCTCTCTCTGTGACCCAGTAACACATCATACTGGTGGTGATGAGTCTCTCTCTCTGTGACCCAGTAACACATCATACTGGTGGTGATGAGTCTCTCTCTGTGACCCAGTAACACATCATACTGGTGGTGATGAGTCTCTGTGACCCAGTAACACATCATACTGGTGGTGATGAGTCTCTGTGACCCAGTAACACATCATACTGGTGGTGATGAGTCTCTGTGACCCAGTAACACATCATACTGGTGGTGATGAGTCTCTGTGACCCAGTAACACATCATACTGGTGGTGATGAGTCTCTGTGACCCAGTAACACATCATACTGGTGGTGATGAGTCTCTGTGACCCAGTAACACATCATACTGGTGGGGATGAGTCTCTGTGACCCAGTAACACATCATACTGGTGGTGATGAGTCTCTCTGTGGCCCAGTAACACATCATACTGGTGGTGATGAGTCTCTCTCTGTGACCCAGTAACACATCATACTGGTGGTGATGAGTAAATGTGAGAGGAAAACACACTACAGCTGCCGCCGGTCCAGGATCCTTTTAACCAAAGGATTAATTAAATAAAATAATGAATGTGCTGCCAAGTGTCTGGCTGAATTTCAGGAAGCAATCTCTATTTTAGGTCAGATTCAGATTCAGAGTTTTTATTTGCCACATGGAAGCAATACACTCATACAGTTTTCATACAAAATCATAAATACAGTTCTACCATGGGCAAAAGGAGCAGGAAGAAGAATACATCTCATGGTTACCTGCCCCCTATTCTTAAACTAAACAAGTATCAGTATCAGTTTCATTTGTTCATTTCAAACCATACAACCTATACAATACAAGACAACCACAAAACAGCACTACAACCACCACAAAACAATAGACAACAGCAACAACAGACACCACCCATGGTCCGAAAAGTGGGATGGAAGAAGCCAAGCCTGTGAACTTCCATTCCCCTCACCCGACCATCAACCGCTACACACACAACATGTAACACAGCTCCGCTTCCCACATTCCCCCGACATCTCAACAAGACACACATGAGTCTGACCAGTCGATACATATTTTATATACATACTGTACTCCTTTTGATGCCAAACATCATGTTCACCCTCCTCCTTAAGGCCTCTACATGCTACAGCAACTTCAAAGCAACTTCAACACAACATCAGCGCGATTTCAACGCGGTTGTTGCAGAGGGTCTTGTAGACTGTGTTGCGAGGATGTTGCGTACCTGTCTCCAAAATCTAATCTAAACAACCGTTGTGTTGATATTGCGTAGCAGTGATTGGTTGGTTAGCGAATGGGGGCGGGGCTGTCATAGAATAATATTGGTCCCCCAGAGAATACCATCCTCCATTGTTGTAGCCAGCCAGCGTTGATGCTAAATAATTAGCGTCACATAGCTGGCCTTTTTCTGAAAACCCAAGCACATATTGTTCCATAGCATACGCCTTCAGTTGATCATGACAAATCCTCTCTTACCTTGACGATTAAAAAGCCTCCATAATTTAGTAAATAAAGCTGTAGCCAGCCAGCTAGCATTGGTGCTATTCAAAATGCTATCCACATTAGCTACATAGCTAACCAACTAAATACAATGGTATCCTGAGGTAACGTTAAATACAACGTTTGCTAGTCAAAATGACTGGACACACACAGGGACAAGTTAAACATCAATCAATTAATTTATTCCAACAGGTAGTTTGAGCTGCATGTGAGCCGAGGTCTTTCTCTCCTCTCCATTGGAAACTAATGACTAAGTTAAGCTGCTAGCAACAGACACTATAACACTTCCGGTCGGGGGATTTCAAAATAAAAGAGCGACGTCTAAAAGCACCGGAAATAAGTTTATTTTGTACATTATCTAACGTTAACACGAACCTAAACTAACTTTAGTTAAACTAACTTTGCGCGTCGATGTTGCAGAAGCATAAAGGCAGAGTGTCTGCAACACCGTTGCTTTGTCGATGTTGTGTTGCAGTTGCTTTGAAGTTTCTGTAGCATGCAGAGGCCTTTATACCTTTCCAATATTCCTTTTTTTTTTTACTTTCTTTTAAACTGGTATATGTTTTTACTCAATTTAACCTCCTCGTCCAATCCATTCCATAATCTTACTCCACAAACAGATATACACATAGATTTTAGAGTGGTTCTTACACCCGGTTGCTGGAGTTTCTGTTTCCCTCTAAGATTATAGGTCTCCTCCAGTGAGGTTATGGTAAGGGTTAAGGTTAGGGTTCATTCATTCAATCTTTATTTAATCTCCAAGGATCCTTGGGAGCAAGCACTCACTTACCATGACAGTGAGAAATACAACACATACTATATACAAAAACAATATAGAAACAGAAAGTCAATCAATTAAACATTAAAATAATTCAAAACAACTGCAGACTGTGGTGAAATAGTTTGCTGTTAAAGATTTTAATTGATACTAATGAATTGAGTTCTATTAAAGTGCATTGCAAAACGTTCCATGTTTCCTGGGGCACAGAAGCTAAAAGCAGATTTTCCTAATTCAGTGCAAACTCTGGTGAACCTTAAGTGTAATCACCAGCGCCAGTATGATAAGGGTCCAGTGCTCCAATCCAGCGGGTTAAGGTAAGGGTTAGGGTTATAAACAAACACAAAAAGATCAAAAGATGTGCAGAATGGAATCAGATCGGGACCGTCGAGTGTTCAGCGTTATTAACAGATTACTGCCACAGTTTCAATGTATCCACCAGGGACTACGCTGTAATTTCATCGCTAGCGTGGGGGTTAATACATATTATTATGAAAAGTGTGTCAAGAGCAAATTGATTTGGAACCCAGCGGGTTATCTCTCTGCGGGGTGAGAGATTAGCTCGGCTCGCTGGTGAAATGTCATCAGGATCTAATTGCATTCACAGCAGGACCTAAGTAGGTGCTTTTCACCAGCCGTATAGTACTGCCTCCTTCCACTGGAGAGAAAACACATTAACCTAAAAGCCTACCTTACCCTTTACGCACGAGGAACATCTCATCAAGGTCTTAGTCTACTGGCTGATGAGGACAACAATTATATATAATATATATAATTGTTGTCATGTATGTATAATACTGTGAAAACACCAGGTAGAATCACGGCCCTCTGCGTTGAAATGCACACAGTTATACCGTAGCATTAGTATAGTATTTACCGAAAGACGATGAAGACTATGGGCTGTCCTCCATTAAAGACGTTCTTACAGTAGTTCCACTAATAGTCGTAGCACTTTGTCGAGTGTTTACTTTAACCTTGCTCTTAATAAACCTAACTCTTACCTTAATTCTAACCCTAACCTTACTGGAGACCTCACACCCCACCATAACCTCAACTGTAGATGGGAAATTTCATCCAAAAGACAGCAGTCTATAGTACCTCACTATAGGTCACTTTGCCTTCTGTCTGTGCTGCTCAGCGTTTGGACCGCTATGTTATTATGCTTTACGTGTCCTCCACCTCCTGACCCGAGCTCCCTCAGTGAAGCTGTCCAAACCTCCACCTCCTGACCCCTGTCTACCACCTCAAACCTCCACCTCCTGACCCCTGTCTACCACCTCAAACCTCCACCTCCTGACCCGAGCTCCCTCAGTGAAGCTGTCCAAACCTCCACCTCCTGACCCGAGCTCCCTCAGTGAAGCTGTCCAAACCTCCACCTCCTGCCCCCTGTCTACCACCTCAAACCTCCACATGCTGCCCCCCGTCTACCACCTCAAACCTCCACCTCCTGCCCCCTGTCTACCACCTCAAACCTCCACCTCCTGCCCCCTGTCTACCACCTCAAACCTCCACATGCTGCCCCCTGTCTACCACCTCAAACCTCCACCTCCTGCCCCCTGTCTACCACCTCAAACCTCCACATGCTGCCCCCTGTCTACCACCTCAAACCTCCACCTCCTGCCCCCTGTCTACCACCTCAAACCTCCACATGCGGCCCCCTGTCTACCACCTCAAACCTCCACCTCCTGCCCCCTGTCTACCACCTCAAACCTCCACATGCTGCCCCCTGTCTACCACCTCAAACCTCCACATGCTGCCCCCTGTCTACCACCTCAAACCTCCACATGCTGCCCCCTGTCTACCACCTCAAACCTCCACCTCCTGCCCCCTGTCTACCACCTCAAACCTCCACATGCTGCCCCATCTACCACCTCAAACCTCCACATGCTGCCCCCTGTCTACCACCTCAAACCTCCACATGCTGCCCCCTGTCTACCACCTCAAACCTCCACATGCTGCCCCCTGTCTACCACCTCAAACCTCCACATGCGGCCCCCTGTCTACCACCTCAAACCTCCACATGCTGCCCCCTGTCTACCACCTCGACCTCCACCTCCTGACCCATGTCTACCACCTCAAACCTCCACATGCGGCCCCCTGTCTACCACCTCAAACCTCCACATGCTGCCCCCTGTCTACCACCTCAAACCTCCACATGCTGCCCCCTGTCTACCACCTCAAACCTCCACATGCTGCCCCCTGTCTACCACCTCAAACCTCCACATGCTGCCCCCTGTCTACCACCTCAAACCTCCACATGCTGCCCCCTGTCTACCACCTCAAACCTCCACATGCTGCCCCCTGTCTACCATCTCAAACCTCCACATGCTGCCCCCTGTCTACCACCTCAAACCTCCACATGCTGCCCCCTGTCTACCACCTCGACCTCCACCTCCTGACCCATGTCTACCACCTCAAACCTCCACATGCGGCCCCCTGTCTACCACCTCAAACCTCCACATGCTGCCCCCTGTCTACCACCTCAAACCTCCACATGTTGCCCCCTGTCTACCACCTCAAACCTCCACATGCTGCCCCCTGTCTACCACCTCAAACCTCCACATGCTGCCCCCTGTCTACCACCTCAAACCTCCACATGCTGCCCCCTGTCTACCATCTCAAACCTCCACATGCTGCCCCCTGTCTACCACCTCAAACCTCCACATGCGGCCCCCTGTCTACCACCTCAAACCTCCACATGCTGCCCCCTGTCTACCACCTCGACCTCCACCTCCTGACCCATGTCTACCACCTCAAACCTCCACATGCGGCCCCCTGTCTACCACCTCAAACCTCCACATGCTGCCCCCTGTCTACCACCTCAAACCTCCACATGTTGCCCCCTGTCTACCACCTCAAACCTCCACATGCTGCCCCCTGTCTACCACCTCAAACCTCCACATGCTGCCCCCTGTCTACCACCTCAAACCTCCACATGCTGCCCCCTGTCTACCACCTCAAACCTCCACATGCTGCCCCCTGTCTACCATCTCAAACCTCCACATGCTGCCCCCTGTCTACCACCTCAAACCTCCACATGCGGCCCCCTGTCTACCACCTCAAACCTCCACATGCTGCCCCCTGTCTACCACCTCAAACCTCCACATGCTGCCCCCTGTCTACCACCTCAAACCACCCACATACCGTCTACCACCGTGACAAACGACAAACACCCTCCCCCCGCACACACACGCACGCACGCACGCACGCACGCACGCACGCACGCACGCACGCACGCACGCACGCACGCACGCACGCACGCACACACACACACACACACACACACACACACACACACACACACACACACACACACACACACACACACACACACACACACACACACACACACACACACTCCTCCTATCTGACTGTCATCCACCAATTGGCCTATTTCAAACCCTGTCCTCTTCTCTTGATCCGGTGGTTTGAGATAGGTCAAGTCACAATCTGAAATATTAAAATCACCGCCCGGTAGGCAACTCATTCTAGATGAATATGACATAGAAAAGGAGAATTGATCTGGGACTTTATTTTTTATTTTTTATTATTATCTTTTCCCCCCTCCTTTTTCCTCCTTTTTTCTCCCATCCCAATGTTAGTCGTTATGCCAATTCCCAATCCCCTTCCTGGTCGCTGTGCACCTACCCCCTACAGTCGGTCTGGGAGGGCGGAGGCTATCACATGCTTCCTCCGACACATGTGTAGCCAATCAACCGCTTCTTTTCACCTGGCAGTGCGGACTCTCACTGAGAGGGTGTAACGTGTGGAAGGATCAGATCCCCTTAGATCCCCTTAGATCCTTTCCTAGCTGAGCAGGCGCCCCGACCGAACTGTAGGAGTCGCTGTTTACAACGACCAGGATCCACCCACCAGCTTTCCCACCCCTAACACTGCCAATTGTGTTAGTATGAGCGACCAGCCAAGCTGGTAGCAATGCAGAGAGCTGGGCTCGAACCCAGCATCTCCTGCACTAGTGGCGAGCGCCTTGCCCACTGCGCCAGAAGAAACCTGTTCTCAGTCTGAATCCCAAACAGCGAGACACATTATTTTAGAGAAGCTATGCACTTAATGCCAAAGATAAGTCTAAATGGTGAATGGTGCATTTATATAGTGCCTTTATCCAAAGCGCTTTACAATTTTGTTCCTCACATTCACCCATTCACTGACACATTCTCACACCGACGGTGGAGGAAACCATGCAAGGTGCCAATGCCAACCTGCCCATCTGGCTGCACCAGGTAGATTAACCGATAAGTATGATCTTTAGTACTGAATAAATAAAGTATGATATATCTTTAGTATTGAATAAACAAAGTATGATATTTTTTTAATATTGATTGCATAAAGTACAATATATATTTAGTATTGAATACATAAAGTATGATATATCTTTAGTATTGAATACATAAAGTATGGTATATATTTTGTATTGAATACATAAAGTATGGATCCCTGGAACGCTGTTTGACACTAGAAATGATCTGTTTGTCTGTGGTGCTCCTACCCTCACACAGAAGCATCTTCTAAGAGCAACGTTGGTTCACTTTGTTTCAAAGAAGAATCCTCTAAGAGCAACGTTGGTTCACTTTGTTTCAAAGAAGCATCTTCTAAGAGCAACGTTGGTTCACTTTGTTTCAAAGAAACATCCTCTAAGAGCAACGTTGGTTCACTTTGTTTCAAAGAAACATCTTCTAAGAGCAACGTTGGTTCACTTTGTTTCAAAGAAGAATCCTACATCACCCCCGATGCTTGTGTTGGAAGAACACGTGATACACAATGTTCTCGTAGTGTGTGCTATAGCGCCAATTTGATCAACTAGTGGTGAAAAATTCCATATATTTACTATATATATGCTAGTTATATATTTACTTATTACATACGCATGCTGTTTTGTCATGCGCATCACGGCTGTGCACAAAGACGTGCACACACAGTGTCCAGGATATAAGGAGCTTTCGATCAGCACTTTCAAATCCCTCTGTCCCTGCGGTCCCTCTACACACCGTCTCTCCCATCCATCACGGTTGCCACGGTAACGGCTCATCCATGTGAGGGAAAGTATAAAGAGTGACGGTGACGATCCTTAACGAGACAGGGAGGGGGGGGGCTTCACCTTCCAACAACACTCAGTCTGCTGGAAGGAGAGAGGAAGCCATGCCTCTATAGATTCACGTATAACCTCTAACTTCACGTATATACAGCACTGGATGCTATTCAGATTAGATTAGATTACAATGTATTAGTCATCATACAGCAAGTACAGTACAACGAAAATAAGTGCAAATGTAACAGTAAAGTGCAATAGTAATATACAATGATTAAACTGGATATAAAATACTACTGAGTAATAGTGCTAATCAGATGTATAGTGTTATTATTAGGGATGCTCGATATTGGCTTTTTTACCGATACCGATATACCGATATTGTCCAACTCTTAACACTTTCTTTGCCACGCTTATGTACATCCTTATACCATCCTCTGCCAGCTCTATTTGTCTATGGAGAAGTTCCCCTTCTTTGCAGGGCTATAACTTTTTAAATTGTATTGCTAAATTGACATTACTATGGCCCATTCAACGTCAATTATCTATCGTTCAGGATGTAGGAACGTTATACTTTTTCATTCACATATTCATACTAAAATACGGTCTAAAGTATAAATATGTTTTTATCGTTTTCTGCAGCATTCTGCAGAACGTGATTTATAGCCCTAAATGCATTATATTGATGATTAAATATAGTTTGATAGCGATTGGCGCCAGATAGAAAATTTCAAATGGACGTGCTTCTAGAAGTTACTACTTATCATCTGATGTTGACCGGATGGGGGGGGGGGGGTCGTTTATAATTCCGTGGCCAACGTTAGATGATTCATGTAGTGTAGGTGATATGATCATTAGAACAGTTTGTATCGAACACGGTAAAAATAAACGCTGAAACTTACCCCAGTCTCCTCGGGCTGTTGGGCGATGAGCGTGGAGCAAAAATATTCCTATTATGGGATGTTGAAATATGCGATCCATCTCCAGGTTGTATAATAGTATATACGTCCAAATCATGTTGTTTATCAAGTTATTGGTAACGGATCGCTATCCATTGTGTCGAGCTCGAGTCCCGGGACCTATAGCGAGTGATCGGACCGAATTTGGATGAGCACCAGTTTCCGTTTCCGGTTTGGGCGATCCGCCGATCGGCCACCAGATGGCGCTCTTGAACCGTTGGAGAGTTGAGAGGGGATCAACAGTAGATCTCAAGTCTCCGCGGGAGAAATATGATTGCGATCACAGATTTTTGAAATATTGATCTCAATGACGTGTTACGGCGTCATTGGCAGAATTAGCATGGCGGGGAATGACGAGTTAAGGCGTCCTTGGCGATTAAAGTGTTAATTTCCGATACCAATATCAACCAATATCAACCGATACCGATATCGGTAGGCCGATAATATCGGACATCCCTAGTTATTATGTATGGTGATACAGGTATAAAGACACTATGGTAGTATTACCATACGTTGCTGTATTTATAACTAGTAAGAGTAGGTAAGGGATTTAATCACATTCTCTACAATCTCCTGTTAAGAGTTTGATCAAATGCTTATTAGTCGGTGAAACGGTTGAGGTTGGTGACCGTGGCCATGCACCGGGTGGAGACAGACACGTGTGCGGCCGCGGTTGGCCTGGGGAACAGTTGCCATAGAGACCCTTTCATTTCTGCCTCACCTCGGCCTCCCGTGGAAAGGAGCTGGCGCTACTGGTTCTGGAGGACCAGGTGAGAGGATAGGAGCAGAGAGAGAGAGAGAGAGAGAGAGAGAGAGAGAGAGAGAGAGAGAGAGAGAGAGAGAGAGATAGAGAGAGAGAGAGAATACGGAGCTCTGATCGGTAGGGCAGTCATGATTCAGAAAATAACATCATCCTCTTCATAATGCTGGACCCCACTCCTCTGGTGTGTGGTGTCTTGTTTGGGTGGTGTGTGGTTGTGTTCCTTCAGTGAGCTGTTCCAGAGGGCAGCCTGAGGCTCTGGACAATATGAAGGAGCACATTTCTGGTGAAAGAAAGTCACAACTGATCATTTTGTTAATTTCAAAATTACCTCTGAACTGCAGGAGATCAAAGGTCAAAGACTGAAAACATGGGTTACCAGACACTGCTCTAAACCCGCCAAACTTCTGGAACCATCCGGGTTCTAATAGAACCACAGACAGAGCACAGATTCGACTGTCCATACTGTACGCTCTATCCCACTTAAAAGACTGCACAGATTATACTGACCATACGCTCTATCCCACTTAAAAGACTGCACAGATTATACTGTCCATACGCTCTATCCCACTTAAAAGACTGCGCAGATTATACTGACCATACGCTCTATCTCACTTAAAAGACTGCACAGATTATACTGTCCATACGCTCTATCCCACGTAAAAGACTGCACAGATTATACTGTCCATACGCTCTATCCCACTTAAAAGACTGCACAGATTATACTGTCCATACGCTCTATCCCACTTAAAAGACTGCACAGATTATACTGTCCATACGCTCTATCCCACTTAAAAGACTGCACAGATTATACTGTCCATACGCTCTATCCCACTTAAAAGACTGCACAGATTATACTGTCCATACGCTCTATCCCACTTAAAAGACTGCGCAGATTATACTGACCATACGCTCTATCTCACTTAAAAGACTGCACAGATTATACTGTCCATACGCTCTATCCCACTTAAAAGACTGCGCAGATTATACTGACCATACGCTCTATCTCACTTAAAAGACTGCACAGATTATACTGTCCATACGCTCTATCTCACTTAAAAGACTGCACAGATTATACTGTCCATACGCTCTATCCCACTTAAAAGACTGCACAGATTATACTGACCATACGCTCTATCCCATTTAAAAGACTGCACAGATTATACTGACCATACACTCTATCTCACTTAAAAGACTGTACAGAGGACTTAACTGAGCCAAATCGACGAGACGACAAAATGTCAGGGTTTTGTTTGTGTGTTGGGAACATCTTGGCCTAGATGAAAATGCAAGGAGCACAATCTGTATGACGGGGAACATTATGTTCACGGAGCTAAGAGTGGAAATCAGGACTCCCTGGAGAGACTGAGTATTTCAGCCAGACCTGAGAGCCAAGATCCAGGCAGGAGAGAGAGAGAGAGAGCGAGCGAGAGAGAGAGAGAGAGAGAGAGAGAGAGAGAGAGAGAGAGAGAGAGAGAGAGAGAGAGAGAGAGAGAGAGAGAGAGAGAGAGAGAGAGAGAGAGAGAATACGGAGCTCTGATCGGTAGGGCAGTCATGATTCAGAAAATAACATCATCCTCTTCATAATGCTGGACCCCACTCCCCTGGCGTGTGGTGTCTTGTTTGGGCGGTGTGTGGTTGTGTTCCTTCAGTGAGCTGTTCCAGAGGGCAGCCTGAGGCTCTGGACAATATGAAGGAGCACATTTTTGGTGAAAGAAAGTCACAACTGATCATTTTGTTAATTTCAAAATTACCTCTGAACTGCAGGAGATCAAAGGTCAAAGACTGAAAACATGGGTTACCAGACACTGCTCTAAACCCGCCAAACTGGTGGAACCATCCGGGTTCTAATAGAACCACAGACAGAGCACAGATTCGACTGTCCATACTGTACACTCTATCCCATTTAAAAGACTGCGCAGATTATACTGTCCATACGCTCTATCTCACTTAAAAGACTGCACAGATTATACTGACCATACGCTCTATCTCACTTAAAAAACTGCACAGATTATACTGACCATACGCTCTATCTCACTTAAAAGACTGTACAGAGGACTTAACTGAGCCAAATCGACGAGACAACAAAATGTCAGGGTTTTGTTTGTGTGTTGGGAACATCTTGGCCTAGATGAAAATGCAAGGAGCACAATCTGTATGACGGGGAACATTATGTTCACGGAGCTAAGAGTGGAAATCAGGACTCCCTGGAGAGACTGAGTATTTCAGCCAGACCTGAGAGCCAAGATCCAGGCAGGAGGGGGAGAGAGGAGAGAGAGAGAGAGAGAGAGAGAGAGAGAGAGAGAGAGAAGAGAGAAGAGAGAGAGAGAGAGAGAGAGAGAGAGAGAGAGAGAGAGAGAGAGAGAGAGAGAGAGAGAGAGAGAGAGAGAGAGAGAGAGAGAGAGAGAGAGAGAGAGAGAGAGAGAGAGAGAGAGAGAGAGAGAGAGAGAGAGAGAGAGAGAGAGAGAGAGAGAGAGAGAGAGAGCCAAGATCCAGGGCGAGAGAGAGAGAGAGAGAGAGAGAGAGAGAGAGAGAGAGAGAGAGAGAGTATTACAGCCAGACCTGAGAGCAAGATCCAGGCAGGAGAGAGAGAGAGAGAGAGAGAGAGAGAGAGAGAGAGAGATGGGGGCATGAAAAGAGAAGAAAATGAGACATGCAGG
Organism: Notolepis coatsorum; assembly: GCF_963971535.1. Classification (NCBI taxonomy): domain Eukaryota; kingdom Metazoa; phylum Chordata; class Actinopteri; order Aulopiformes; family Paralepididae; genus Notolepis; species Notolepis coatsorum. The sequence goes on along the minus strand of NC_140183.1, from coordinate 20,674,630 downwards.
AGAGAGCAAGACAGAAGGAGAGAGAAATAGAAAGAGGGAGAGAGAGATACAAAATAAACATATAAATCTTTTTTTACTAAAGGCAAATTACTCATTCTTAGATTTATATAATAATTTCCCCACAACTTAACCCGACAATAGAAGTACTTCTCCTTTAATCCTTTCTTTGCTTTTTCAACAGTACATTTACAAACATCCCTCAAATCATATTTGCTCTTGTATTGAAAAAAAAATTAAAACCTTCGCACACAATCTGGGAGTAACTTTGTTTAAGCTCTATTTGCATTAATCTACAACTAAAAATCATTACTTTTCATAACATGGGACTTTATAAACAGTGGATTTATCTTATTAATGCTTTGAATGGCCCACCTTTGCAGTAAGACTATTTACAGTATTTTTCCTAATGTTGACCCCCATAGTAGGATTATGTAAGGAGGTGTGAGTGAGCAGTAAAGTCAATGTGGTGGTGAAGTTCCCTTCAAAGCCTCTAGGGTTCATTATCTGATCAAAGGCGCTATTACCTCCAAAAAGCATTGAGTATTTCAAGCAGCAGTGAAGGCAGAGCTGAGGCAGAGCAGAGGCAGAGCAGAGCTCGCTAGCATGAGGACTGGCATGGACTCACTGGCTGCTCATCTGTCTGCTGGGGGAGTTGTTTATAGAGCATCTGGATTGTTGCAACGCCAGCTGCCAAGCCATGGCGAGTGTCATGTAAGAGATGATACACAGCGAGGTGTGCAGTTATAGAAATATTAACGCACAACGTATCGGCTAATTACCCCACGAGGCAAAGCCGATCCCAATTTCGCCTGGCCAATTCTCCCTTCAATTCTACCCTCCCCTGTCTCGAACGTTGCTAGACTATACCTCCCACTGGTCGGCTGCAGTGAGGACGAAGCCTTGCATCACGTGTCCCCTCCGGTACACGAGGAGGCAGCTGTCGCATCTTTTCACCTGAACAGCGCGATCTCTCAGTGGCGAGGAGTAACGCGTGGGAGGCTCACGCTGCCCCCGATACTTCCTGATTCTGCTGTACAGGCCCACCAACCGACCTGTAGGAGTCGCTGTCCACAACGTCCAATCCCAACCACCGGCTTTCCCACCCTCTAACACTGCCAATTGTGTTAGTATGACGACCGGCCAAGCCCAGCTCGAACCCAGCATCTCCTGCGTTAGTGGCGAGAGCCTTGCCCACTGCGCCACTCAGCCGCCCATTTACTCATATTTTCTGTCAAAATATATAGAATACATTATTTATGCTTTGCTCACTGCTGACTTTCATTATTGTCCCTCTGCACCACCTTAGCAACGGCTTCGCAACCACCTGACTGACACCTGACCGATGCCAGTGACGATGACCCAGAAAGCTAACTTTATGCTAGCAAGTGAATATGATCTGACAGTATGTTTGACTACAAGGCTGGCTTGCTATATAAAGACATCTCATTGTCCCCAAATCAATATATTTTTTCCACAAACAAATATGCACAAAATGTGCTGTGTGCTTTATTTAGCTAGAGCCGGTATTCTTTACCCAAGTGCCATGTTGCTAAGCTCACCACTTTGTGATCATGTTAAACTAAATACATACTGCCTCTCCAAATGCCAAAGTGCTTCGCTAGCTCAATCTTAATGAATGACTAAAGGCTCCCACATAGTCGGACATACTGTCAGTGGACCGAACTCGGCACGGTATGGCCGCAGTCGTTTCAGGTTTCAGTTGAGCGTACCACCGGCGCGTACCAATTTCCTACATTTCTCATGGCAGTTTACTACATTTCCCACAATCCTATTTGCACTTTCTGTCACACCGGTGTCCAACAGAATAGTTTTACATTCATGAATCGGTGCACAACACTTGATACAGAGTATACCACCTGCCTGCTGTCAGAAAGCTGGACCTGAAGAGCTGAGCAGGGTTGTAGTGGTTGTGTACAAGTGCATTCATTTTGAACTGTGATGAGGCTCCAGCATGCAGTATATCTTAAATGAATCAACACCCCTCCAGCCAATCAGAGTAGAGTATTCACCCAGGCCATGGCCTCCAGGCCCCAATAGACCTATCACGCACTCATGACATTATGACATCATAAGCCCCGGTGCATATTTTTTTCCCCACCTACCTAAAATGACCTTTTTACCAGTCATTTTATCCTCGATACCTGCATGTATAAGG
>NC_140183.1:20616090-20672254 GCF_963971535.1 Notolepis coatsorum | reverse complement strand
GACCTCCTTCACTGTAAGAGCTCTGTAGTTCCTGTGTAGAGCGCTGACCTCCTTCACTGTAAGAGCTCTGTAGTTCCTGTGTAGAGCGCTGACCTCCTTCACTGTAAGAGCTCTGTAGTTCCTGTGTAGAGCGCTGACCTCCTTCACTGTAAGAGCTCTGTAGTTCCTGTGTAGAGCGCTGACCTCCTTCACTGTAACCGCTCTGTAGTTCCTGTGTAGAGCGCTGACCTCCTTCACTGTAAGAGCTCTGTAGTTCCTGTGTAGAGCGCTGACCTCCTTCACTGTAACCGCTCTGTAGTTCCTGTGTAGAGCGCTGACCTCCTTCACTGTAACCGCTCTGTAGTTCCTGTGTAGAGCGCTGACCTCCTTCACTGTAACCGCTCTGTAGTTCCTGTGTAGAGTGCTGACCTCCTTCACTGTAAGAGCTCTGTAGTTCCTGTGTAGAGCGCTGACCTCCTTCACTGTAACCGCTCTGTAGTTCCTGTGTAGAGCACTGACCTCCTTCACTGTAAGAGCTCTGTAGTTCCTGTGTAGAGCGTTGACCTCCTTCACTGTAAGAGCTCTGTAGTTCCTGTGTAGAGTGTTGACCTCCTTCACTGTAAGAGCTCTGTAGTTCCTGTGTAGAGCGCTGACCTCCTTCACTGTAAGACCTCTGTAGTTCCTGTGTAGAGTGTTGACCTCCTTCACTGTAAGAGCTCTGTAGTTCCTGTGTAGAGCGCTGACCTCCTTCACTGTAAGAGCTCTGTAGTTCCTGTGTAGAGCGTTGACCTCCTTCACTGTAAGAGCTCTGTAGTTCCTGTGTAGAGCGCTGACCTCCTTCACTGTAAGAGCTCTGTAGTTCCTGTGTAGAGCGCTGACCTCCTTCACTGTAAGAGCTCTGTAGTTCCTGTGTAGAGTGTTGACCTCCTTCACTGTAAGAGCTCTGTAGTTCCTGTGTAGAGTGTTGACCTCCTTCACTGTAAGAGCTCTGTAGTTCCTGTGTAGAGCGCTGACCTCCTTCACTGTAAGAGCTCTGTAGTTCCTGTGTAGAGCGCTGACCTCCTTCACTGTAAGAGCTCTGTAGTTCCTGTGTAGAGCGCTGACCTCCTTCACTGTAAGAGCTCTGTAGTTCCTGTGTAGAGTGTTGACCTCCTTCACTGTAAGAGCTCTGTAGTTCCTGTGTAGAGCGCTGACCTCCTTCACTGTAAGAGCTCTGTAGTTCCTGTGTAGAGCGCTGACCTCCTTCACTGTAAGAGCTCTGTAGTTCCTGTGTAGAGCGCTGACCTCCTTCACTCGTGGCGCCTCACGTTGCGCTTTTTGCCACGTTTCTCTTGATGTGATCTCATTACGTCTGTGATCTGTCAAATTAAATCCTGCCTCGAAATAGATATTCAAAGGTGTGTGTGTGTGTGTGTGTGTGTGTGTGTGTGTGTGTGTGTGTGTGTGTGTGTGTGTGTGTGTGTGTGTGTGCGCGCGTGTGTTTGTGTGTGTGTGTGTGTGTGTGTGTGTGTAGGGGAGGAAATTAGGCCATTTTACTCGCCAAATGCGAGTATTCTTTATGTTTGGCGAGTGATTTATGAAGAGCATGAATCTATTCGCTCACTGGCACATGCCGAACTCTGACTCCCCCTTATGATTCCTCCCATTTGCGCCTCATAATAATCCATAACCAATGAACATCATCGTTGCGCTCTAAGCTCCTCCAATGAACACTCGTTTTCTAGAAGATGCCGCCCATCTAGGGGAAGTGGACAGACCACTCGCTAAAGTCAACCAGCATTAGCCGGCTAGCTACCTAGCATGTATCAAGCTACCATAACGCGCGTTCAACATACTGAGCGGCTTTGCTTAAATGCAGCAGAGTGACATTTTATTATTACTGGGTTTCCCCCCATATCACCACTCGCCCATATGCCCTTCACAACGGTGATGTTGTCATACTTGTCATTCAGAATACACCTGCTGAACCCCTAGCGTTGACATGAGATTCGATTCCAATGTATTGTCATCATACAGCACATGTACAGTACAACCAGAATACGTTTGGCATCCAACCAGAGTGCAAATGTAACAAGTCAAGTTCAAGTTTTGTTTTATTTAGCTATTACATTACAGTGAAATGCTTGGTTCTTTCACTGCCCAGCCCAGCCCAGTCCAGCCCAACCCAGTCCAACCTAGACCAGCCCAACTTTCCCTGCCCAACCCAGTCCAGCCCAGCATCTTTCACTGCCCAGTTGAGCCCAACCCAGTCCAGAATAGTTCCCTCTTTCATGTTAATATGTGATATCCTAATATTTTGAAGAGTAGAGACGGTGTGATTAATATATGTTTTATGCTAATATTGTGAAGAGTAGAGACTAGGGTGACCAGATGCAAAAAGTCCAAAAGTGGGACAACAGTAAGATTTTGGTGGGACAAAGTGGGACAACAGTAAGATTTTGGTGGGACAAAGTGGGACAAAGTGGGACAGATAGATAATGTAATTTTTTTATTAGAATAACTGAGTCTGGCAAAATGACAGGAGCTAGTTTCATACCACAGTCGGCTGACCTGTATGAATGGGAGTGTTGTACTGTGTGATAGACACTTGTTATCTCAGCTGCAGTGACCTTGTCCGTCTGGCTATCATTGTTTGGTTTAAAAAGAAACGTATCCATAGATCTGGATGTTTCTTTTTGGTGAACCACTTTCAAGTGAGACTCACGTCCACTGTGGCGCTTCAAGTCGTATTCTCCTCCATGCGCAATTGAAAACGAACTATGACACAAAACACAGAAAGCCTGCTGCGGATTGCCTGCCATCTGCCTCACCCAGTCATGTGTCGTTTGCCAGTCTTGGTTGTAACTGCAGGTCAGTTTCTTTTTACTGCTTTCCATCTTGAACTAGTTCGCTTGTAATGTTGTTGTGTTTTTTTTGACCAATCAGATTTGCGATATGAGGTAGCGTCACAAGTTCAACTCTCACGAGCAGAGCAGTGCGCTAAATTACTATAACCAATCAGATCTGCGATATGAGGTAGCGTCACGACTCAGTCACGTCACAAGCAGGCAAGCAGCGCGCTAAAGTACTATAACCAATCAGAGCAATGTGTGTGGACAAGAGGCGGGTTGCTACGTTTACTGTCTGTAGGGAGGGGCTTTTAGACGCATGTTTTTTTTTGGCTTCGAAAAGAGGGACATCCTCTCAATATGAGGGACGCAGGACATTTGGTCAAATGGTGGGACAGTACAACCAAAAGGGGGACACCTGGTCACCCTAGAGACACTTATTAATGTTTTATGGTAATAAATATTTTAAAGAGTAGAGACACGGTGTGATTATTACTATGATTGAAAATCAATTTAGACGAAGACATACAAAGAAGTAATTATCACAATTAGCGATTTATTTATGGCTGGTAAAAAAATCAGTTTGGCTGGTAAAAAAAATCATATACTCGCCAGTTGGCTGGTAAGCCAAAAAGTTAGCTTTCTCCCCTGTGTGTATGTGTATGTGTATGTGTATGTGTATGTGTATGTGTATGTGTATGTGTATGTGTATGTGTATGTGTGTGTGTTCAGTTCAGTTCAGTTTCAGTTTATTTGTTAGAGAGGGACAACATACATTAAGGAGCATTTTATAAAATAGAATGTAAATGTGCCCAATTGTAGCCAAAAGGCTAGTTTACATCGACAGTCCCCCGGCCAGAAATAATGGGCTAGTACCTAGTACAAAAAAGATTAAAACACAAGTACAAACACATTAGCAATAACATACATAATTGAGCCCTTATATACACAGCAATATACACAGTTCAATCCCCACACAGTATACACACCAGCGTTCACATCTTTGGTTATTTATCAACCAATTCCTAAGATAAAATTTGAAGGCGTTGAATGAAATGTTCTGTGGGATTTTATTCCACTCAGGCGCAGTTTTGTAAGAGAAAAGTGATTGCCCAAATACACTCCTTCGAAACAGGATTTCGCAGTCTCCTCTGGCTGTCCCTCTGGCGACTCTGGCATCCCGTCCAGTAGCACCAGTTACAGAGGAGCCAAAATGGACTTGATTGCAGAGTGGAGGTGGTGCCAAGTTATGTCAGATTTTGTACATTAGGCAACAGTTCTTAAAGAGTACAAGGTTTTCCCAACTTAATAATCTATATTTTTGTAAAATTGCACAATGATGGAAAGATCTTGGTTTTTTATCTAGCATTTTGAGTGCTTGTTTGTATAGAGAAATAACCGGTGTTATTGTGGTGATGTTAGCAGTAGACCAAGTAGTTTATGTAGGATATAGTATGAGAGAAAACATGTAAATTTTTCGCTGCCTCTGTGGACATGTGGTTCCTGAGATGCCGAAAATTCGCCAGAGTGAACTTGAGATTTTTACATAATGTTTGAGATATGATTTTTGAATGTGAGGTGACAGTCAATCACAATACCTAGATATTTATATTCTTTCACTATTTGGATCTTCTGTCCTGCAATAAAGACATCCGGTTCTCTGTGCACTTTGTTTGTTTTTGTAAAGAACATTGCAAATGTGTGTGTGGGTGTGGGGGGGGGGGGGGGGTTCCTTGTTAGTTAAGGTGGTAGATGGGGATGGGGGGCAGTATTGATTATATGTATATTTGTGTTTGCGTGCATGTGCCTGTTGCCTGTCCAGGAAGATGTTTTGTCCTCTATTCAAGCACACAGCCTATTTGTTTTTTTTTCTGTCACTGGTTAGAAGGGAGTGTACAGATGACATGACATGTCAGTCACAGGTAATCACAGGTAATCGCAGGTAATCGCAGACCACTGCTTTTGTTATTCTGCAGTTTTCAGTTCATTTATTTTTGCCAAACGAAAGACCTGTTTTTTCAGATGTGCTGTGGCGTCCTTTGTGTACACGGTGGAGTTGTATTATTTCTAGACGGTGTGAAACGCGGCCCAGCGGGGGGGCTTGTCAGAGGCATTAGGCGGCAGATTGAGGTCTGGTCTGTTGACGTGGAGGTCAGCGTCGTGGCTCCTCCTGGAGGCGTGTCCCCATTTGCCTCCTCTATTCACCTCCTCAGCTGTGGCCTCCGGGAGGTGTGCGTCCCCATGGGCCTTTACAGGGGAATTGTGTTGCTAGGGGAACAGGGGAATTGTGTTGCTAGGGGAACAGGGGAATTGTGTTGCTAGGGGAACAGCTTCAGTCCAGCTGTTGACGTTAGCAACCACTGCAGCGGGAGGAGAACAACATTTAGAATGTCCATGCTGTCAGATCTCTGTTCATCCATCTCTTTAACACGCTCCATAAACACCTCTACTCATCTAGCTTAATGGGTGGAGGAGTGATGGAGAGATGGATGAATAGATGGATGGAGGGAGGGAGGGAGGGAGGGAGGGAGGGAGGGAGGGATGGAGGGAGGGAGGGAGGGAGGGAGGGAGGGAGGGATGGTTGGATAGATTGGTGGATAGAGGGGTGGATGAATGGATGGATAGAGGGAGGGATGGGGGGATGAATGGATCGGTGGATGAATAGATGGTTGGAGGGATGGATGTATGGATGATAGATGGGTGGATAATGGTATGGATGGGTGGATGGATATATTGATGGATGCATGGATGGATGGATAGAGGAAGGGATGGAGGGATGAATTGATGGGTGGATGAATAGATGGTTGGAGGGATGATAGATGGGTGGATATGGATGGGTGGGTGGATGGATGGATGGATGGACAATAGATGGGTGGATATGGAGCAGAGAATAGAGGGAGGGATGGAGGGATGAATGGAGGGGTGGATTGATGGATGGATGATAGATGGTGGATGGAGGATAGATGGGGGATATGGAGCTGTACCAGGGAGTAGAGGGAGGGAGGGATGGATGGATGATAGATGGATGATAGATGGTGGATGTGGACCTGTCAGGCAGTATAGGGAGGGATGGATGGATGATAGATGGATGATAGATAGTGGATATGGAGCTGTCAGGCAGTATAGGGAGGGAGGGATGGATGATGGAGGGATGATAGATGGTGGATATGGAGCTGTCAGGCAGTATAGGGAGGGAGGGATGGATGATGGAGGGATGATAGATGGTGGATGTGGAGCTGTCAGGCAGTATAGGGAGGGATGGAGGGATGATAGATGGATGATAGATGAGCTGTCAGGCAGCAGGGGGGGTGCAGCAGGCTCGTGGCCTCACCTCTCTCCTCTATTAATAATTTGTGCTCGTTGCCTGGAGCCCATCATCCTGTCAGTCTCATAAAGCATGTCTTTCTGCAGACCTTTATCTTTAACCCTTTCAGCTGTCTGGTCTCAACTTTTGAAACTCCTCAGAGCTTTTTGAAGTATGGTGTCGTTTAAGATGAAGCTATAGGAAGATTTATGATTGACAGATCTTCCCGGATCAGCGAGTTGAACGCAGGATTTGAGCTGTAGACTGCTTGAAAACACAGTCATGTCTCCGTGAGGTTCATTCTGTTGCTCATAGAGGCCACTGCACCAGTGTGAAATCTCCAGGAAACATCTTGATCTTGGTTGGTGGTTGTCAAGTTTTTATTTTGAAATAAAACGCACACACACATGCATACACAAGGCAGACTCAAAGTCCCTAAGAGCATATCAATATTTCATTCAATGCTTTTAGGTGCATCGGAGTGTGTGAGTGCATGTGTCTGTCTCTCTGTCTGTCCTTCTATCTATCTATCTATCTATCTATCTATCTATCTATCTATCTATCTATCTATCTATCTATCTATCTATCTATCTATCTATCTATCTATCTATCTATCTATCTATCTATCTATCTATCTATCTATCTATCTATCTATCTATCTATCTATCTATCTATCTATCTATCTATCTATCTATCTATCTATCTATCTATCTATCTATCTATCTATCTATCTATCTATCTATCTATCTATCTATCTATCTATCTATCTGTCTGTCTGTCTGTCTGTCTGTCTGTCTGTCTGTCTGTCTGTCTGTCTGTCTGTCTGTCTGTCTGTCTGTCTGTCTGTCTGTCTGTCTGTCTGTCTGTCTGTCTGTCTGTCTGTCTGTCTGTCTGTCTGTCTGTCTGTCTGTCTGTCTGTCTGTCTGTCTGTCTGTCTGTCTGTCTATCTATCTATCTATCTATCTATCTATCTATCCATCTATCTATCTAACTATCTATCTATCTATCTATCTATCTATCTATCTATCTATCTATCTATCTATCTATCTATCTATCTATCTATCTATCTATCTATCTATCTATCTATCTATCTATCTATCTATCTATCTATCTATCTATCTATCTATCTATCTATCTATCTATCTATCTATCTATCTATCTATCTATCTATCTATCTATCTACCTACCTACCTACCTACCTACCTACCTACCTACCTACCTACCTATCTATCTATCTATCTGTCAGGTTGTCTATCTGTCTGTCTCTTTATCTATCGATGTTTCTGTCTCTCTTTATGTCTGTTTGTCTATCTGTCTCTGTGGATGTGTGAGATGTCTGGCCCAGAACCTCTGTGTCGTCAGAACCTCTGTGTCGTCAGAACCTCTGTGTCGTCAGACTCTCTGTGTCGTCAGAACCTCTGCGTCATCAGAACCTCTGTGTCGTCAGAACCATGCATTGTCAGAACCTCTGCCAAGCGTTCCTTCTGTCTACTTGGTTGTGTTTCATTCAGTGGTGTCTGTTACTTGATGTTTTTACTGCCCAGCCAAGCAGCTGCATAAGAAAATAAATTATAGTAAAGCCTAGGGTATTCCTGTGGTTTCTTCATACACATACTCAATACAGATTTACCAGACAAATACTGTGAGTCACCTTAGTATTACTACAGTACAGTGGAGCCCACGTCACCTCACTCATCAGAGAGTTGCACTGGCTTCCCATTGCCGCACAAATCTGCTTCAAGGTCCTTGACCGGTCATACCATACAGCGAGGGCTCCCTCCTACCTCCAGTCAATGGTCTCTAACTACACACCGTCAAGACCCCTACACTCTACATCTTCTGGTCACCTCAGACTCACTCCTATCCGAGCTCTGGGGGGGTCATCAAAAAGAAGCCGGCTATTCTCAGTCCTTGCTCCACAATGGTGGAACGAACTTCCCACTACAGTCAGGACAGCTGAAACCAGCTCAATATCCTGTCATTGACAAAATATATATATATATACTAACCATTGTACTGGATGGTTTATAAACAGAGCAGGTCGGGTGGTTGATAAACAGCAGGTCGGGTGGTTGATAAACAGCAGGTCGGGTGGTTGATAAACAGCAGGTCGGGTGGTTGATAAACAGCAGGTCGGGTGGTTTAAATTGAATAATTTCAGGTAATTAACATTACATATATCTTGTCATGGAATTAACACAACATTATGCATACTTTTGACAATAAATTAAATCAGAATTAGTTCTTACTTGCTTGCCTGGGTAAATAAAGTTGAAAAAAATGTAAAAAGAAAAAGAAAAAATTCAAAAAAAAAATGTTTTTTTTAAACCGATACCGATCATTTACGATATCACATTTTAATGCCAATATCGGCCGATAATATGGGACATCCCTATTGAGGAGTGTTCCCAGGGGACTTTGCACAGACCTTCCTCTCAGCTGTCTCTTCCCACTATCGTCTCAGTATTCTCGGTCCAAGTCAAAAACACTTTGGAAATAGAAAATGTGTCGCCACATCTGAGTAGGAAGATGTTTAGTTTAGGAACTCTATTAGCAGACTGCCTTCATTAATTGATTAATTGCATTGCAAACCTGTGTGTGTGTATTTTTGTGTTTGTGTATCTATGCACATTTGTGGTATGAGCAATTAAGTGTGTGTGTTGTGTGTGTGTGTGTGTGTGTGTGTGTGTGTGTGTGTGTGTGTGTGTGTGTGTGTGTGTGTGTGTGTGTGTGTGTGTGTGTGTGTGCGTGCGTGCGTGCGTGCGTGCGTGCGTGCGTGCGTGCGTGCGTGCGTGCGTGTGTGTGTGTGTTGTCATGATGACCAAGCTGAAACATAGAGTTGGATTTATAATGGCTGATTGTCCCGTTCACCACTCTGCGTTCTGAAAAGTCCCTGGTAATTATGTTCTAACCTCACTGGAATACAGTCTCACTCCCAAACCTCCCTCCACCCCCCCCCACCCCCGAACTGCTAATGCACAACCTGACTCAGCCAAAAAACGCATACGGTACCAGCTCACATCTTGCAAGTCCATTGCAAATTCATTCAACCACTTCAACCCCACCCCCTACCCCCTGCACAATCTTGCAATGAGGTCCAATGTTAAAAAAAAAAAATCTTGCAAAACATGATGACTTCTGAATTGAATGAATGTGGATGTCAATGGCAATTTTGACTATCTGCGCCGCATTATTCTCAGGGTGTGAGTTGCTGTCGGCAGCAGTAGACTGTCCTGCTGCTCATAATCTCATGTCGGTATCACACTGCATGGTTATTGGCTGCGGTGCTTTGCGATCTTATTTATGCTCAAAGTGCGTACAGACCGGCTCTGTGCTGTGCGTGCAGGATGCCCCAGTATACATGCCAGTAACACCATGTTTACCAGCGTACAGACCTGCTCTCTGTTGTGCGTGCAGGATGCCCCAGTATACATGCCAGTAACACCATGTTTACCAGCGTACAGACCTGCCCTCTCACCCTCTGCTGTGCGTGCAGGATGCCCCAGTATACATGCCAGTAACACCATGTTTACCACAGACAGGTTCCCTGAGTGTCTCACTGCCTGTCCAGCTGGAGTAGAGGGAGTGAGGAACTGCTGTGTCTGTTTAGCTCTCTTCTGTATTGTCTCTATAGTGTCTCTCTGTATTGTCTCTCTCTGTATAGTCTCTCTCTGTATAGTCTCTTCTGTATTGTCTCTATAGTGTCTCTCTGTATTGTCTCTCTCTGTATAGTCTCTCTGTATTGTCTCTCTCTCTATAGTCTCTCTCTGTATTGTCTCTCTCTATATTGTCTCTCTCTGTATTGTCTCTCTCTGTATTGTCTCTCTCTGTATTGTCTCTCTCTGTATTGTCTCTCTCTCTATAGTGTCTCTCTTCTGTATTGTCTCTCTCTGTATTGTCTCTCTCTGTATAGCATCTCTCTGTATAGCTCTCTGCTGTATTGTCTCTCTCTGTATAGCTCTCTAATCTGTATTCTCTCTCTCTCTGTATAGCTCTCTCCTGTATTGTCTCTCTTGAAGAATCCAGAACTATGAGAAGAAGCTGGGTCAGGCCTCTCTGCTCTTTTACTCATAAATAAAACAGTAAACGCCTGGTACAATGCGACTCCCCGTGGCAACGTGGGAAGCCATTTTGGAAGGTTTTTTGACGACTGTCGTTATGGTGGTGCAGAACAGTCCAGGCAGGAAGAACAGGAGATTGGCGGAGCGTGTCTTTAATACGTTATATGGGGCGAAAGTGGCTCGGGAGGTAGAGCAGTCGTCTGGTAATCCGGAGGTTCCCGGTTCGATTCCCGCTCCTCCCGGGCAGTGTTTCGAAGTGTCCTTGAGCAAGACACTTAACCCCTAACTGCTCCGGATGAGCAGGTTGGCACCTTGCCGTCAGTGTGTGAATGTGTGAGTGCATGGGTAAGATGTGAGGAGCAAATCTTAAAGCACTTTGGACAAAAGTGCTATATAAATGCACCATTTTACCATTGACGTCATAACACCTGCAGCCATAGCCCATGTAGAGAAACACGCAGGTTCATTCTGTTCATTCGCAGGAGCTGTACTGCCGTCTAATTTATTCAGAGCACATGAACTCCAGCCTGACTCTCCTCCTGTGACCTACTTTTCCATATCCAACTGTGAAGAAGAGACATCCACCCACGTTTTATTGTAAATCATTTGAGCAAGTTCATAGTCTGGTTTGTCTGTATGTATATTTCACTATTCATGCATTCCAATAATTCAATGCTACATTAAAGGGGACATGCATTGCTATTCCTAGCACTATTTGGGCAACTTTACACAATTCCTGTGAGTCTATTGAACACATCTGTAAGGTTTTATTCAAATAAATTCATTGTTTTATATTTCTAATCAAGTACTCAAAAGCCACATTTTTCTCACTTTGGATTTCAGGCCGTGTTGGCTTGGCTCCGTCCATAAGCACTTTGAGTGACAGTCATCCACACAGTCTGCGACTGGCACAGAGAGAGATAGAGATAGATAGACTGAGGGGGATACTAATTAATTTCGCCGCGGGGGGGGGGGGGGGGGGGGGAATAATCCCACGGGACAATGCATTGGTAACTTGTTTCAAATGACAATATATACCCCTGTGAATATTATTGTATGGATCGGAATACGGGCCTGCACGTGGGAGCATGCGCAAAGATATTACAGTGATATGCTGATGCTCCCGACTGCGAGGGAGAGAGAGGGAGAGATAGAGAGGGCGAGAGGGAGAGAGAGAGACAGAGAGAGAGAGAGGGACACACGGAGCACTTACACACAACCTGTGTAAACGCTCCGTGTTTGTGTTTGAGAGAAGACGGGTCCCTCTCTCTCTCTCTCTCTCTCTCTCTCTCTCTCTCTCTCTCTCTCTCTCTCTCTCTCTCTCACCATCTCCATCTCTCTCCCTCCCTCCCTCTCTCTCGCTCATCCGCTTACGTTTGTCTGCGGACGAGCGAGAGATGGAGAGAGAGAGAGAGGGACCCATCTTCTCTCAAACACACACACGGAGCGTTTACACAGGTTGTGTGCCTCGCAGTCAAAACCCGTTTGAGGAAGTGTCGGGTTACACTATGCACTCTCTGCCTCGCTCTGTTTGAGGAAGTGAAGATATTTCCACTCGCTCTGCTGTCGCTGTCAACCATAGATGGGGCGTTAGTTATGCAAATCAGTGCTATATTCACGTCAACAAAACTGTAAAATCAGAACAGCTTAGTTGAGTGAGGGAGGATCTCGTGAACTCGAGACTAGACTGATGAGTCAATATGATAATTAACGACACAGACCACATTGACATAATCCCCAATTGCTAGGAAAACATGCTAATCACTGGAAAAGGCCATTTATAATGCAGTCCCCTTTAATTTCAAACCTTAACACTTTCAGTGCCAACAACGAGATTACTCGTTAGTTCATGCCAACCGTTGAGTGCCAGAGAGACGAGAGTAGGGCTGGGCGATATGGCAAAAAATTATATTGCGATAACGATATGATAATGTTATCATATCACTCGATATCGATAATTATCGAAATTGTTATAAGTAAAAAATATATATATATATTTCTTTGTCGTTGCCGCCATCTTTAGTGTTACATCCCCTCACACTCCAGTTCTCAGGCTGCAGCTGGTTTAAAAGCGAAAGTAAACCGGCTTCTCTGCTGGCTGTGGCTCCAGGGGAGTTGAACAGTTCTGGCTCTGCTAGTTTCTTTTCTATCTTTTGGCGCTTTTTTGGTGGACAAACCACCGCACATGTGCACCGTGACTCATGACTGGAGTCTAGCTCTGCTAGCACACATAGCCTACTGTGTACAGACGGTTTCAAACTATATTTTAAATTAGAAAGCAAACAAAATAAATGGACAAGAGAAAAAAATCTCAATTTGGTCAGTATTGTCATTTGGACAAGCAAAGCCATTACTTTAAGTTGCAGGCAAGAAAGACAAGTCTGTCCACTGTCTATGGTTTTAAAACTCAGCTCGCTTCTATAGCGTGCATAAGTACACATATACTATCGATAATCTAGCGTTTATTTGAAAACGATTCATAAATAGGCAGAATTTTTTTTTTTTTGTGTATTACAGTAAAGGGCGTTTATCACAGAATGACGCCACAATGATCCCAACAACCCACAAGCAATATATACTGACACTAATTAACACTGATTAACAATGGAAAACACCTAGGGGAAGAAGACACTAGAACTAATACAATAAACAACAATACCGGAACAAGGACTAGGCTAATACAACACACAGAATCAAAATGCCAACACAAAGAAACCCTAAACAGACAACACTTGTAATATAGACACTAATTGCCACAAAAGAATGTTATTAATATGACCAAGCAGGGTCAATGTTGACTGCAGCTTCTGCAGGTGACCACTAGATGGCGACTTGACACTGGGGCATTGATTCTCCCAGACCTGAGCAGGTCTGGGATTGTAACAGTTTCAAGAAACGAGTGTTTTTCAAAATGGTATAAAACGGAAATGAAATCGTTTATTGTTTATCGTAGCAGTGCTTGTCCTTGTGTTTTAAAGGCTTTTAGTGCACAAGGTACGACCGACCTTGTCACACTGACCTCCAACAGATGACTCACTCCATTAAAAACTCACCTGTCATTGGAAGGTAATGAATGTAACGTCTTGTTCACTCAAACCATTTTAATAAAGAGGATTTAATGGAAAACCAGTTACCAGAATTACCAGAGTTACAGTACCTTCATACAGTATTAAATCCTTTCCCTACACTGGTCTCTGGGGGAAAAATGAGATGAGAGTTGGTCATGATATAATGAACATCATGTAAACACAGGAATTTCAGAATCTAATCATTTAAAGCAGTGGTCACCAACCTTTTTAAGCCCAAGATCCCTGACCTCGGCCTTGGTGAAGGTAAGATCTACCTATTGAAGCATTGAGAGAAAAAGACAGCCAATATTGTACTTTAAACGTAATGACTTTTATTTGCCTGTATTCTAATTACATGTAATGCTTTGGTCCAACATTAAAATGTCAAAGTAGAACTGTAATATGTACTTTCTCAGTCAGTGCTAAGTGCAGTCATCTTATGCAGCATCACTTTTCACATCAAAACAAAAGTAGAACTGTAATGTGGACTCTCATATTATTAACATTATAAAATGCTAATTGTAAATATGTTTGTCAAAGTAGAACTGTAATATGTACTTTCTCAGTCAGTGCTAAGTGCAGTAATCTTATGCAGCATCACTTTTCACATCAAAACAAAAGTAGAACTGTAATGTGGACTCTCATGAAAGATCAAAAAAAATTATTATTATTATTTTTTATTTATTTATTTATTTATTTTCAGGGAAAGATCTACAGGGAAAATCTCCAAGATCGACCAGTCGATCGCGATCGACGGGTTGGTGACCAGTGATTTAAAGGATGTGTGAATAGAACAACTTAAATATGTAATATTACATTAGATTAAATTCAATGTATTGTCATTATACAGCACAAGTACAGTACAATGAAAATAAGTTTGGCATCTAACCAAAGTGCAACAGTAAAAGTAACAGTAAAGTGCAATAGTAATAAACAATGTACAGGTGAATGTGATTAAACTGGATATAAAATATATAAATTAGTACTACTGAGTAATAGTGCAAATCGGATGTATGTCCAGAGTTTTAGTATTATTATTATGTACAGTGATACAGGTATAAAGACACTATGTCGTACTGGTCAGCAGCATAACTAGTAAGAGTAGGTAAGGGATATGTACAGATATAGATATAGTATACAGGTATAAAGACACTATGGTGGTAGTAAGTCATACTGGCCAGCAGCGTAACTAGTAAGAGTAGGTAAGGGACAAGTATATATATAGTATCTACAGATATGTAAAAAGGATTATATGCAGGTATGTACAGACAGATGTGGGCAGAGGTGTACGCGAACGTGCATTCAATTCAAGAATCAGTGGCATTCATTATCCAGGAGAGCGCAGCTGAGAACACATTGGCTGTTTAAGAGTTTTTTACGTCTTACGTAGTTCATGAGAAGATGTTTGACGAGAATGAGGTCCAATGTTCAAACCCTGAGAAATCTGTAAGTTCAACCAGGAACATGGAGTGCTTTCTGTGTTTTTCTTCTACTTCCTGGCAGACCAGGCGGCGTGTCCTGTGGTCGCGTAGCGTGATGCGTCCGGTATGGAAAGAGAAGTGCAATTTAACAATGAAGACATCAACTTCAACGCTCTCACGCTCCTTCACCACGTCATCAAACGCCCTCTTTTCTTATTGTTCTGAGTGAGAGACACTCCGTGGCAGAACATGACATACAACAGTCATATGCTGTAGTGCATTATAGCCTATGAAGGTTGTGTCCTAAATCTCCTGCTTCCTGTATACTGTGTGTATCTAACACACTTGTTGCACAGTAAATTTGCCAGGTGCACATGGCCACCACGCGGTTCATCTCAGCACTTTGGAATACATAGGCCTATTTCACAGAAGCCATCCAGACATGTCATTGCAGGGTAAACACATGTGTAATTATTATGGCCCCGTTCCATTTAGGCGTGCCAGGGGCCAGGGCCCTGCTACCGTGCATGCCGTCTCACCGGAACGGTTGTGACACACCTAAATGGAACGGGCCATGATTAATGTTATTAATTACACCTGTGCTTAACCTCAGAGTAAACGGTGAGTCAGTGTGTCCACGTTAAAATAAGATAACAAAATTCTAACGAAAAGAATCGGACACAGTGTGGCTTTAAAGGTGCTATAGATAACATTCAGCCACTAGATGTCACATTAGAGCAGGGGTTCTCAAACTTTTTTATACCCATTTTATTTAGGATTTCTTTTAGCGACCCCACACTTAATGTATTGCGTAATTTCAATGTGGAATTAAGGAATATCAAAATAAAAGCACACGTTGTTGAACTTGATCATGCATATTTATTAGAACATTTTAGTACAGCACTACTGTATGTTATCAATACACATTTATAAAACGAGGCATATTTAGGCATAAAATATGTTGCCAGAACACAAAAAAAATATACTGTATATAGTTTATTTATTTTAATTTTAATTAATTTTTTACTTGCCAATGCACTACCCCACTGTCACCTACCCGCTACCCCACTTTGGGTTGCGACCCGTGGTTTGAGAACCGCTGCACTAGAGTACCAGCATGAGGGATGTCCGATATTATCGGCCGACCAATATTATCGGCCGATATCGGCAGTAAAATGTGATATCGGAAAATATCGGTATCGGTTTAAAAAAAGAAAAAAACAATAACAATATTTGTTATATAATATCCAGTGAAATTATTAGTTACCTGAAATTATTCAGTTTTTTTGGGGGGGAAACCCTGCATATATCGGTATCGGTTGATATCGGTTGATATCGGTATCGGAAATTAAGAGTTGGACAATATCGGAATATCGGTATCGGTAAAAAAGCCAATATCGAGCATCCCTAAGCATGACATTTATCTTATCAGGTGCATTCCACATTGGGAAAGTATTAATTTTGGACCTGCACAAAAGGTTTTTTATGATAAATTCATTAATCGATATTCTTTTGGGTAGGAAAGCAATACTTTTATACCACACCTTTCTAAAAGCTCTTTGGATGTATGATTTAAAATACAATAATAATAATAATAATAATAATAATAATAATAATAATAATAATAATAATAATAATAATAATAATAATAATAATAATAATAATAATAATAATAATAATAATAATAATACATTTAAAAAAGATTACTTAAAATGTGATCTATTCTACAGTATAGCAGCTTTAAAAGTGTTCATGATAGTCTTGATGCTGCTTCAGCAGGGAGCAGAGCTGACACGGCCAGGCTCAAATACAGGAGATCCACTTTGAAAATGATGCAGTATATACTGTATGGAGCTGTTGTTTCATGTTCAATATTGGTGATGTACACTATATGCTTAATATGTTTGTTAAATCGAGACGCCAGCCGCTTCTTTTCACCTGGCAAAGGAGGAGTTTCACTGGGAGAACGTAACACGCAGCTGAACAGACGCTCCGACCGACCAGTAGGAGTCGCTAATGAAACGACCAGGACTCATACCCCACTCATAAGTTCATAACCCACCCGCGATCAATGACAATTGTGTTTGTAGGGACGACTGAACCAGCTGGAGGTACCACTGCCACCAATTGAACCTTTACACTACCTTTACACTACCCAGGCCCCGCATATTTTCTATCATACTTTGTATCACATACCATTCCTGAAATAGGCCTGTGTACTACTGTATACTGCAAGAATCCATTGTGTATGCACTAGCTTCGTTCTGACGTAGATTCGGCCCTCCTAAGTCCCCAGACTTAAAGAGTGTTGTACGTGGTGAAATAGCTGAACTTTGAGCTTTCGGCAGAAGGTAATTCATCTTGTGTGTTGAGTAGAGGCTCCTACCTCAGCACCTCCTCTGCTAATTAATCTCCTAGGAGGCCTGGCCTGACACACTGTGCTTTGGATGATGCATGGACTGTACACTGTAGCCCAGGTACACTGAGGCTGCATGTCTGTCTATCTCTCTCTCTCTCTCTCTCTCTCTCTCTCTCTCTCTCTCTCTCTCTCTCTCTCTCTCTCTCTCTCCTTCCTCTCCTTCCTCTTTCTCATCCTCCCTTGTTCCCCCCAATATTTCCTATCTCACTGTGTCTGTCCTCCGCCTCTCTTCTCTTCTCTTCTCTTCTCTTCTCTTCTCTTCTCTTCTCTTCTCTTCTCTTCTCTTCTCTTCTCTTCTCTTCTCTTCTCTTCTCTTCTCTTCTCTTCTCTTCTCTTCTCTTCTCTTCTCTTCTCTTCTCTTCTCTTCTCTTCTCTTCTCTTCTCTTCTCTTCTCTTCTCTTCTCTTTTCCCTTCTCTTCTCTTCTCTTCTCTTCTACCACATGCCTCCTCTGTCGGTCTGGGGAGAGTGTAGACCACCACATGCCTCCTCTGTCAGTCAGGGGAGAGTGTAGACTACCACATGCCTCCTCTGTCGGTCTGGGGAGGGTGTAGACTACCACATGCCTCCTCTGTCGGTCTGGGCAGGGTGTAGACTACCACATGCCTCCTCTGTCGGTCTGGGGAGGGTGTAGACCACCACATGCCTCTTCTGTCGGTCTGGGCAGGGTGTAGACTACCACATGCCTCCTCTGTCGGTCTGGGCAGGGTGTAAATTCAGTATAACATGCGTGTTTTCTGCCTGATACTGTGGGCTCTGCTTCCTGAGTGAACGTGACAGCATCGGCAAATAAAGATAGATGTGCATGTTAGAGTTGACTATTCCTCCCCCAACCATCCATACTGTATCCTGTGTGTGGAGCCTGGATGGGAGGAACTGGCTGGCCTCCTACCGAGAGTGCTGGCAGGAATGGAGGACATGACAACAATGGCTATTGTTTTAAATCCTCAGAGATTCCCTTATCCCAGCGGGATTTGTGTTAGAACTGTATTGACTTACCGGTAATTGCATAGTTACATTGTAATGTAATGTGGGTAGGGACGTTTTTCACCATAATAAACCCTTAAAATATCCTTATTATTTAATAAGAATTAAGGTAAGTTAAGAAAAACATTAAGTAGAATTGTGCATAGACTAAGTAAAATGAAGGGGCACACATTGACCTTTTCATTAAGGTGTGTGTGCATAGATGAAAGCATTTTATGTGATCTTTTAAGTAATTTAAGGGATGCTTGTTCCCTAGTGACAGTGTCAGAGGCAGAATTAAAGGGTACAATTTGGGACCTCTAGCCCTATTTCCTGCTCATCGATGATGTTGTCGAAGAGCCTATATTCATGTCTTTCTACTATTACCCTGTCCATATCTGTACCTCCCCTCCCCCCTCCCCCATGATGCTATGGTGCCCCGAATTTCCCCAAGGGGTCAATAAAGGAATATCTTATCTTAGTAGATTTCCATCTCAGGTCAATCCATGCTGTGCTTCATACTGGACACTCAGCTCATCCCTGGTCAGTGGTTTGCCACAAAACTAATTGCAATGGTCTCAGGGGCGAATTCACAAAGAATGGATTGCGCCCGCTAATAGCACCCTTAACCTCTTAAGCCCGAGCGGTCCGGTGGTGACCTGCAAATGACATCACGCCATAAATCCATCTCTACAGACTGTATGAATTAATGTCGCGTTTTTGCTGATTAACCTTTTTATTTATCTTGTTTTTCAGGATTATCTACCACAAACCTGAACATTATTGGCATAAATTAGAACACAGTTAGTTTATCTACCTTTCTGTGAACGTCTATCAAAAAACGGCATTGCAATCTGATGCAAAATGGCGGAGGAATCTACATAATAGAAAAGTAACTGTACTTACAGTAGATTTCATTCACGGTACTTGCTGCACGCCTGGTGATACTAAATCCAGATTGAACTCTGCCATTGGAAAGAGGAGATTTGGCCCGATTCATAGATGTGCGACGTGGCTATAATAAGGTAATTTATAGGCCTGATATTCTATATTCTATAATAATATTTCAAATGGCATGTGTCCGGATGGCAGAATTCAGCACTGTACAGTACCAAACCTTCTGTTTCATTTTTAGCTGGTGTTATTCACCGTCAAAAATGTTAAAAGAAAATGAAAAAATTATTGAATTGATATTCTCCTTTGGTTCATTACAATTTACTCAAGCCTAGTAACAGACACAATATTTCTGACACTGGGGATACATTCTCTGAGATCCATAGATGTCCCTAGATACCAAGAACAATGGCAGACAGAAAACAGAAGCTTCAATTCTCTGATCGCAAATTGGAAGTCCTGACGAATCAATACTGTAGCTCTTCCAGTTCTTGGGCCAAACACTTTTTTGGTACCAATTGGGTGGGAAAATTCTAGATGTGATTTTGTGATAAGTCTCCTGCCATATTTTGCTCCCCTACATAGATTTGCTCGTAGGTCGGGTTGTGGGGGTACTAGAAACATGGCCATGCTCAAAATTTGTATGCACCTGAGTCTCTGTATGCCAGTGACAATTATTTCAGACTCAGGAATATTTTTTTAATTGAGAAATTAAGTTGTATTTAATGTTTAGTTAGACTGTTAGAGAATTGAATATTACCCATTATTACCTCATTTAAATACCCGGAAATAGCACTGACGCACAGAGACGCAATGATGATGGCAACGCAGTTAGCACGGTATTTCACCCTTTTTGCGAGTGCTTTGTGAATAGCAAGGTTTGTTTTGGGGCTATTTGCACAGGCATTGCGTCAGAAAAAGCCACGCAATCCCTTTGTGAATTCGCCCCCGGTGTTTATTTCAGCGTAATGGCCCCATTTCTTTTCCCATCAGTTTTGTGGCTAACTAGCTTTAGTTGCCGCTGTGCAAAGAAGAGCATGGATTGTGCTGAGAAAGGACTCTATCAACAACATCATCCGTACTGTTGGCAGGAAACAGTGCTAGGGGTCCAAAGTCAGCAGGAAGGGTACATCTCTGGCAGCTCAGGGTAAATGATATTTTTCATCTAGCAGTGTCGAACTTGAGTGTTACACTAGTCTGAGTGCATTATAATATAGACATATTAGTATTATTAGCATAGTAGGTAGTAGTATAGGTATAGTAGCATAGTACATAATAGATAGTAGTATAGACATATTAGTATAGCAGGTAGTAGTATAGACATATAAGCATTAGTAGGTAGTAGTATAGGGATAGTAGCATAGTACTGTACATAGTAGATAGTTGTATAGACATAATGGCATAGTACAAAGTAGATAGTAGTATAGACATGGTAACATAGTACATAGTAGATAGTAGTATAGACATGGTAACATAGTACATAGTAGATAGTAGTATAGACATAGTAGCAAAGTACAAAGTAATAATAGTAAAAGACAGTAAGAACCTTTTTTTTCTTCTTTTTTTTATACTTGCAAAGATTATTGCAACAATGCTGAACTCCATGATGTCATCCTGTTTATAATGGATTCAGCAGGAGGGTTGTATTCCAATCAATATTGATGAACTATCTTTTAAAGGCCATGTTTATTCATGAGTTTTGTCTCAACATCAGAACGCCTGCGCAACATTCTATTATTCAGAGGGAGTGTGTCACATGGTGCTGTCTGCATGGTACAACAATAATAATATTAAGAATATTAATAATAATAATAATTAACCTACGCGGCCGACCCGGGTTCGATCCCAGCTCCCGTCGTTATTTGTCGCATGTCCTCCCCACCTCTCCTCCCGTTTGCCCTCTCCTCTGTCGGTCCTGCGTGACCAATAAAGCTGTAAAAATGCTAAAAATAATAAAATATTAAACAAAAAATATTAATAATAATAATAATAATAATAATAATAATAATAATAATAATAATAACAACAATAATAATGATAATGATAATAATAGTAATACTAATAATGATAATAATAATAATAATGTACTTTGCATTGTGAAAGAAACTGAGTTGTTTTGGTCTTGTTTTCCCATTTCCAAGTAAAAGCACACGTGACATTTTGTGTTGCGTTTGTTGAAGGTTGTTAACATCTTGTGTAAACAAGCTGCGGGAGAGAGATGTACATGTGAGTTCGGAGTGGTGGCGTGATGCCTTGGCACTGATCAGTATACCAACTCAATATACTGCCGCTGCCACCTGGCACCTTCACTTCTGGCAGCACACATGATGTTCTAGTTGTGAGGAGTGTGTACAACACATCAACGTAATCTGGCATGGGTGAAAACACAGTGTCTCTGTATTCACACCGTGTGAGAGGACTGCTTTCAAACCCAACTCAAGAGACCTACTGTACAGTCTGACTGTGATTATACAGTGTACCTACTGTCTGACTATGATTATAAAGTGTACAGTGTACTTACTGTGATTATAGAGTGTAGACACCTACTGTCTGACTGTGATTATAGAGTGTAGACAGTGTACCTACTGTGATTATAGAGTGTAGATAGTGTACCTACTGTCTGACTGTAGAGTGTAGACAATGTAGCTACCTACTGTCTGACTGTGATTATAGAGTGTAGACAGTGTACCTACTGTCTGACTGTGATTATAGAGTGTAGATAGTGTACCTACTGTCTGACTGTGATTATAGGGTGTAGATAGTGTACCTACTGTCTGACTGTGATTATATAGTGCAGACAGTGTACCTACTGTCTGACTGTGATTATAGAGTGTAGATAGTGTACCTACTGTCTGACTGTGATTATAGAGTGTAGACAGTGTACCTACTGTCTGACTGTGATTATAGAGTGTAGATAGTGTACCTACTGTCTGACTGTGATTATAGAGTGTAGACAGTGTACCTACTGTCTGACTGTGATTATAGAGTGTAGATAGTGTACCTACTGTCTGACTGTGATTATAGAGTGCAGACAGTGTACCTACTGTCTGACTGTGATTATAGAGTGTAGATAGTGTACCTACTGTCTGACTGTGATTATAGAGTGTAGACAGTGTACCTACTGTCTGACTGTGATTATAGAGTGCAGACAGTGTACCTACTGTCTGACTGTGATTATAGAGTGCAGACAGTGTACCTACTGTCTGACTGTGATTATAGAGTGTAGACAGTGTTCCTACTGTCTGACTGTGATTATAGAGTGTAGACAGTGTACCTACTGTCTGACTGTGATTATAGAGTGTAGACAGTGTACCTACTGTGATTATAGAGTGTAGATAGTGTACCTACTGTCTGACTGTGATTATAGAGTGTAGATAGTGTACCTACTGTCTGACTGTGATTATAGAGTGTAGATAGTGTACCTACTGTCTGACTGTGATTATAGAGTGCAGACAGTGTACCTACTGTCTGACTGTGATTATAGAGTGTAGACAGTGTACCTACTGTCTGACTGTGATTATAGAGTGTAGACAGTGTACCTACTGTCTGACTGTGATTATAGAGTGTAGATAGTGTACCTACTGTCTGGCTGTGATTATAGAGTGTAGACAGTGTACCTACTGTCTGACTGTGATTATAGAGTGCAGACAGTGTACCTACTGTCTGACTGTGATTATATAGTGTAGACAGTGTACCTACTGTCTGACTGTGATTATAGAGTGTAGACAGTGTACCTACTGTCTGACTGTGATTATAGAGTGTAGACAGTGTGCCTACTGTCTGACTGTGATTATAGAGTGTAGATAGTGTACCTACTGTCTGGCTGTGATTATAGAGTGTAGACAGTGTACCTACTGTCTGACTGTGATTATAGAGTGCAGACAGTGTACCTACTGTCTGACTGTGATTATAGAGTGTAGACAGTGTACCTACTGTCTGACTGTGATTATAGAGTGTAGATAGTGTACCTACTGTCTGACTGTGATTATAGAGTGTAGATAGTGTACCTACTGTCTGACTGTGATTATAGAGTGCAGACAATATACCTACTGTCTGACTGTGATTATAGAAGTTTTAGGTAGTTTAGTTTATTTGACAATTATTAAAATACACGTTACAACAAGTCATGCATGCTAAGATTATCAAGGATGGCACAAAAATGTCACAGACGTATTTCCATTGTGGTCCTTGGTCTCGGTATTTGCATAAACATGATTATCATCAGCCCACAGTATATCGCTAAAAGTCAAATTAAACAAATACGCCATTGTTAATATGTACAAAATGTACAGATCTCACACACTAAAGCAGGACGCCTCCTTCCACTGTCGGTGTCCTGAGTTACTCTGGGATATTTTCTAGGAGCCGCTTCCCAACGTTCATCTTGAGACTATACAGGTTCAACTCCTGTTTGATGGTCAAAGGCAACTCATTCCACTCCTGTGCTCCTGTGTGAGCCAATGGGCACTGTCCCATCTTGATTTGATTTGATTTGATTTGATTTGAAATCTTTATTTCAAACATGCAATGAATACAAACAAACAATAACAAAAGCAAAACACAACTCAATCTACATGTTTGAAAAGGAGTAGGAAGAAGTATACACTTATTTAATCCTACCCCTTGTCCACTACTCAAATGAGTGTACTATTAAAAAAAAAAAAATATATATATATATATATGCAAAAAAAACTATATATGTAAAACATGAAAGAAATTAAATAAAAATGTAAACACCCGTGAATATCAAGTCCCTTCCTCATCCCTGTACCTTGTGAACATAATTTCCTTATACATCAGTTTGAATTGTCTCATGTTTGGACATTGCTTTAGCACCACATTTAGACTGTTCCACAGTTTCACTCCACATATCGAGATGCAGTGTCTTCTCATGGTAGTGCGTACATTTAGCACTTTTAAATTGTGTTCTCCCCTCAGATTATAACCCCCCTCCCTATCAAAGAACAATTCTTGAATGTTTCTTGGAAGTGCATGACTTTTTGCTTTATACATTAATTGTGCCGTTTAAAATTCCACAAGATCATCTTGGTTCTCCACCTTGGAGGATGCAGGGTTGCTAAGCTAGATCTGGGTCTCTGGCTGTGTGATGTGTGAACACTGGGAACATACTGTAGTTGCAAAGATATGTGGGGGCCCTGTGATTGATTATCTTGTGCACCATGGTGGGCCTAAGCTGGGCTCCTCTGGCCTCAATTGGTATCCAGTTGAGCTCCTGAAAATGACTCCACCCAACATGATCACGGGGGCCCCGGCCCCTCACCGGGTACCAGAGTACTGTACGTACAGTACAGTCAAATATAGCTGTGTACTGTGTACTCCTTCCCAGTTCTAGTTGTGTGTGGTCTGGTCTTCAGTCTCTCAGCTCTTAATAACAGCCAGGTCTCGCAGAGCAGACATTACACAACCCGTGTGTGTTGATGTCTCGATGTGTTGAACCTCGACGCTGCTGTGTGTCATCAATCGGCATCGCGCTAAGATTAGATTAAACTGTTGATCCTCACTTTAATCCTCTGGGGGACAAAGACATTTTTGGTTAGCCTGGTGTAATTGTGTAATAATGTATAACATCAACACTGAAATGTACAATCATGTTACATGTTTGTTTTCAGGACAAACTGGGCTATCAGAATAATGTGTTTTCATTTCAAACCTTTATTTCACCTTGCGAGACCCTGAGGTTTACCCTCATCTACAGTGATGACACGCTTACAGGACAAGACACAGTTATCAGCAAATCCATACATATAGACACAATAAATAAGAATAAAGAATACAAATCAGTTAAGACAGTTACAAGTCGACACACAGTGGTCGGAGATCATACTTTTAAATGCAACAAGAGAAGGAAGGACCTTCAGCTTCAGGGTCAGGTCATTCAAGAGAAGGAAGGACCTTCAGCTTCAGGGTCAGGTCATTCCAGGTGGACGCTGCAGCGGGGTCATATGAATGTGTAAGTAGTTATATAATGATAATAATAATAACAATAAACCTTATTTGTTTAGCACCTTTCATACAAGAATTGCAGCCCAAAGTGCTTCACAGCGGTGCAGAGACTAAGAAAAAGGTAATAATGATACAAATATGAACACAGATTCAAACCGGAGTCTTTCTTCCCCATTAGATGGTCATAAAAAAACACTGTTTTACTCATTGGTGTAGGATAACAACAATCCTCCCTTTAAAGCATACCGACCCGTTTCTATTTTCCAGTTATATGATCATAAATAAGAAATAAATAATAATAATAATAATAATAATAATAATAATAATAATAATAATAATAATAATAATAATAATAATAATAATAATAATAATAATAATAATAATAATAATAATAATAATAATAATAATAATAATAATAATAATAATAATAATAATAATAATAATAATAATAATAATAATAATAATAATAATAATAATAATAATAATAATAATAATAATAATAATAATAATAATAATAATAATAATAACAATAACAATAATAATAATAATAATAATAATAATAATAATAATAATAATAATAATAATAATAATAATAATAATAATAATAATAATAATAATAATAATAATCAACCGGCCCGGATGTAGGCTAAGCCTTGGGGCCTGACTCACGCTCCTTAGCTCTATGCCTGAGAGTTAAATCTGGATGCAGTGAGCGTGCCCCCTCACATCTCAACAGGGATATAAACAGGAGCCTCCACCCACCCATTCAGGGTTCTTTTTGGTGACTGCTGTTACAAATACCAACTTCCTCTTTTTGCCAGCGTGTCTTATCACGCAATCCTCTTTTGAGGAATCAACTCTGTTCCTCTTTCCGTGAGAAATACATGTTATCTGGTGACACATCTGTGTTCTAGCACCACGAGTCCTTTGGTAAACAAGTGTCTTCGTCACTACATTTTTTATTTGATTTGATTTGATTTGATTTGATATTTTTTATTTTCGTGTCTTACATACAGATGTATGCCCAGCCCATATGGGCTTACAAGACACATAACAATAAGTATATAATAATATACTTTACCAATTACTTAACAAATGACATAGACCAAGATGGCCATAAAAAAAGAAAAATACAAGAAAACGTAATATAACACAAGCTGTACTCAATGTAAATAAACAGAAAAACAAGGTGAATTCAAATACAATTATATAGGATACAGTGTGTTTTGTCTCAGGTGCCATGCCTTCTCCAAAAATCCTGCAAAACCGAAGATGTCCTCCACAAAAAAACAACTCAACATACAGCTCTCAGACTGCCAAAACAAATCTGGGTTTGCAATTTGAATTTTTTCAAATAAAGCCCTCCTCAAAGTGGTGTACAAAGGGCAATAAAAAACAAAATGATATTCATCCTCCACCACTCCCAGATCACACAGAACACACAACCGCTCCTCCTCAGGTTTACCCTGGAATCTACCCACTTCCACAGCCAATGGCAGGGTGCCAGACCTCAACTGGGCACACAGAGACCTCCGTCTTCTCTTTAAGTTTAACATTACATAAGGTTCAGTAAAATACTCATTTTTAATTGCAATATATTTTCTAAGTTTAGGTTTTTTCAAAATCTCCACCTTCCACTTATCCTGATGGATTGTTGATAATTTTGTTTTAATTATGTGAACCTTACACTGCAAATTGTTCATAAAAATCATACTCAAGTCAGTAGAAGAAAAAATCATAGACATCTCTCTTGACCAGGGATGACCGTGTGCTCTGTCCCAATTAAAAATCTTTTTAGTCACCCTGCCATTTGGCAGCTGGACCAGGCGGTTCCATAACCTCACCATTTCACCCTTTTGCTTGACCAAGCAAGAATCCCACCCCATGTCCCCTTCTATAGCCCCTTTTGGTGTGTATTTATGGACTCCTAAAAAGTATCTTATGGCCCGGTTCTGGATCGCATTACATTCAGGAGCATCATCAAAACCCCATACTCCAGCAGCATAAAACAAAACAGAACCCACCATTGAATCAAATAATTGTGTATATGTTGAAAACCCAACTCTAGTTTTGTATTAGAGCAAGTCATCAATATTTAATACTGAATCTGAATCTGTAAGGTGGAGAAATAGACTGGTGTGCAGTAATGTAGAGTAGGGTAGCAGTAATGTAGGGTGCACAGGAGTAAATCATGAGTACACAGAGGTATACAAGTTCAAGTTTCAAGTTTGTTTATTATTTGTCACAACAAAATATAGAATACTTTATGATGAAATGCTTGTTTCTGTATGAGCCCCTGAGAGTGTGCTACATACAGTACCAAAAAAAAGTAAGTACAAAAAAAAGTTATTAAGAAGTAAGTAAAAAGTAAGTAAAGGAATGTTCAGTCAATATACATATATACAATATATATATACAATATACAATACAGAGTAAGATGAGTAACAGTGACAATGCAGAAATGAGATGAGGTACAACACGTAGGGTAGGGTGCAAATAGTGCAAATCTCTTTAATAATAGATAAATATAAAGTGTCTAAAGTGAGTAAAGTGAGTGGTAAGGTGAGTGTTTGTTTAAAGTGAGTGTATCTACGCACAGCTCCGACCGCACGTACATGTCACCAAGCTGTAGAATAGGAAGACTGCAGAAGGACGGAATAAGCTTTCATGCATTAGAGTTCCAACAAAGACGTGTTCGGTATGACTCATAATTAATTATAGTTAATTGTAAAACAGAGACATGAGTGTAATTATTGCCAAACCCTATAAATAGCATTTAGAATAGGTCTTTCCGAATGAATGAAGCATGGTTTGTCTTGCGTTATCGGAAGACTTGTCACGGATATGCCGGTCTATTTGCAGAGAGAATATAAGTAGAGTCCGCTAGCCGGGACACAAATTGGAGCATGAAACAACGCGCACAAATGCCATCCGTGCACATTCAAGTCCTCTCCACCCTGGGATTCTTCTCGGCGTGAGATTGGATATCGCTCTGGCATTTCCCATCGGAGCAATAGAATGTGTACCTATGTAGCTGTCAAAGCTCCATCAATCAACTCAATTCAGTTATGTGAATAGAAAGAGATTATACTCGGTCAATGTACAGATAATCTGCAATGCAGATTTGGCTGATACGTTCTGCTGATAGTGCAGAACAGTTCTGTGGGCCTTCGTGTCCATGGAGATACTGTTGAAGACGGGTGGCTTATTAGTGAGCGTTACCCATTCAGGCCTAATTTTATTTAATTCATTTATTTAATGTTATTACAATTACATACAGCAGTTTTAAGTAAGTCTACCCTTGCAAGGTCTTAATCTGCAAAAAAAGTATGCAGTCCTCAAAAAACGAAAACAAAAATGGCCACTTTTCTGCCCGCATGAGGTTAATCTAACTTAAAAAAAAAAAAACATCAACGAAAAAAGGCATTTATTTTGCAGTATATGGTATATGGAAAACGCAAGCACAAAATTGTGGTTACGAGTTTTTATTCTCCATTGGGTTGCACACGTAGCAATGTGCTTCAGCGACTCAGTGAGCCGCACTGTATTGTACCCATTCTGCAATCTGTTAAATAAAGTTTTCGTTCATTCATTCATTCATTCATTCATTCATTCATTCATTCATTCATTCATTCATTCATTCATTCATTCATTCATTCATTCATTCATTCATCCATCCATTCATTCATTCATTCATTCATTCATTCATTCATTCATTCATTCGTTCATTTCAGTCATTACAGTGCAAATGTCGGCTCAGCTTGTCATTATTTCTGTCAATGTGCTGGTTCTGTAGTACTGCGTCAGTCAACACCCTTAGACTCCCCTTCCTCCTGGGTGTCCACTGGAATGGACAACTTCATTGGATTGATTTATTCTCAAAAAATATTTAAAATCCTACGATTAAATAATTATTGTTTTTAATAGAAAGCTGAATATTATTTTGTGTGTCATGTTTCCAAATAAGATTGTTCACAACGAAATGCTTTCTACCTTCAATTTGTTCATTAGATGACCTCCGTGATCAATCTCACTCTCAGTGAAGTCTATCTTTATAGTTCGCTTATAGCCATTATTCCACATTCCACAAACAAGCATGTTCCCATGGCGGTATTTAATTACCATATATGTGTAGCCCCTTTTACCCCAGTTGACTTAGAGGGCAGGGCCCTAGGTTCGTAACACCTAGCTCTTACTAATCTAATAATAGAAATATACGAATATCTGTTTGGTATATAACATCAATACCTTTGAAATAGAAATGATCAAGCCAGACACTTAACTTTAAATATAAAAATAATCTGTATTGAACATAGTGTTATATATTACATACACCGTGTGTATATATATACACATTACCGAATAAAGAAAATGTTAGTTAGTTAATAAATAGAGTATTGTCTCTCAAAGGCACCGTGTGCTCACTATCAAAAAAGGAAAACAAAATAACAGAGCTGTTACTCTGTACTCAGGTTCAAACTCAAAGGCACCATGTGCTCAATATCAAAAAAGGAAATATAAATGAAAACCTATATCCAAAATGGCATTAATGATACAGCTAATTACAAATGAAATATCCTGTACAATAATACAATATACTAATATACCTAAGCCGGCATCTAATAAACAAAAACAAACAAACAAAAACCCCCGTTGCAGGCCTGATTGATGGGAAACTCACAATCCCATTTAATCTTCAGCTCTAATGAGCCAAAGTACTCACGGTCCGGAGTCAGTGTTCAGGTGGGGGGAAAGGAGAAAGTGGAGATTGAGCACGATGCAATGTGAAGTCCTGGTGGGCCTCCCACGCTGCCAGAGGAAGTCTGTACAGGCCTTGGTAGCACAGACTGCTATCTGGTTCCCGAAATCTGTACAGGCCCTGGTAGCACAGACCGCTTATCCTGTTCTCGAAGTCTGTACAGGCCCTGGTAGCACAGACCGCTTATCCTGTTCTTGAATGTAGTGGGTTTCCGGGTTAGCTATCCGGGCCCTGCTACTGTTTACCTAGCTTAGCCAGCTAGCCTCAAGACCCAGTCCAATGTGGAGCAATTGATTAGGCATGCCTATCTAACATGCACAATTCCCCGACATCACATATAATGTTCAGCGTGTGTTCTAGGCCAGAACACTTGATAACACTATACTGGATACAACTTAGCAATGGTGTGTCAAACATTTGCACACTCTTCCACCTGCTTCTCTCAACCTCTCCCTTCCTGGTCTCGAGAGCTCAATCCCCACACCTGGTTAAACCCAGTCCCATCAACCCTGACCTTTTTCCTGATTGGCCAAGCCACAGTTCCCAGTTCACATAGACAGGAGTTCTACATATTACCCATACATGAAATAATGGTATATGTAGAACACATTACCCAGAGGTAAATAAGATATACAAAATACAAAATAATAACATATATTTAACATATATTATATTAACAGGATAACCACTGGGTTAATATTACCAGGGTTAGTTAATATTACCAGGGTTACACCCTCCCCCTTCCAAAGGTCTGTATGTCCCCATAAGACACAACATTTAACAGACTAAGGAGTTGACCCATTCGCTTCTTAACGTTGTTTGATCTTTATAACCATACCTCTGTGCACTATGGTCAACGGTTTGTCTCTGGATTTACCTGGCTCATCATAGGTGAGTCTAATTATTGGCTTTACTGCTCGTTTAGGCCTGGTTTGTGTCTCAGGCACAACTTCTTCTTCAGAGCTGCTAGCGTGCCCTCCTTGTATGTCCGACCCCGACTCAGGAGACTCTGACTCAGGAGACTCTGACTCGGTAGACTCTGACTCAGGAGATGGCTCCTCTCCGCTCTGTTCATCCTCGTATGTGTCAGGAGCTCTGACTGGTTCTTCATCAGGGATGACGACAGCTGGCTCTCGCACAGTCCTTTTCTTCAGGATCCCTTCCAGGTAGGTACTGTAGGGTCTGCGCTCCCTTACATACTCTACTTCAGAGGATGAGTCAGACGTCGGCTCACTCTCTTCTGTTGTAGGAGGAGACGGTATACGTTGTTGCTTCTTGATAGTTCCTGCCCTAGTTCTTGGTTTCACAGGTGTGTTGTGGTCACTCTCCGTTCTTGGCATCCGTACCAGTTGTCCAATGGGTAGGAGATGATCTCTGTGTAGGGTCCTTGTGCGTCCTATTCCATCTTCAGGACTCACTCTGTAAACAGGTAAGTTGGGCATTTTGCTCACCACCACGTGAGGAACAGCACTCCATCGGCTTTGGAGTTTGTGTTTTCCTCTCAACCCCAGGTTTCTTAACAACACTCTGTCACCAGGTTCCAAGGTTTGGCAGGTCACTCTCTTGTCATAGGACTTCTTGTTTCGCTGGTGTACTTTGTCAGCTGCGGCAGAAGCTAGTTCAAAGGCTCTTTGCAGGTCGTCTTTCAGCTTAGCCACATACTTGATGTGGTGACCTCTTTCCTTGCCATCCGGTGACGTACCAAAACACACATCCACAGGAAGTCTTGCTTCTCTTCCGAACATCAAGAAGTACGGAGAGTATCCGGTGGAGTCGCACTTGGTGCTATTGTATGCATGCACTAAGTAAGGTACTTGCTGACTCCACTGCCGCCTCTTTTCTTGACTCAGCGTGCCCAGCATTGACAATAGCGTGCGGTTAAAGCGTTCGGGCTGTGGGTCTCCTTGTGGGTGATACGGAGTGGTTCTGGATTTCCGTACTCCCATCATTTGCAGCATCTCCCGGATCAGTCGACTTTCGAAGTCACGGCCTTGGTCCGAATGGATTCTTGCTGGCAGCCCATAATGTACAAAGTATTTCTCCACCAGTACTTTTGCGACAACATGTGCTTTCTGGCTTCTGGTGGGGAAAGCCTGAGCATAGCGAGTAAAATGGTCTGTGACCACCAACACATTGCTTATGCCTTTACTGTCGGGTTCCATTGAGAGAAAATCAATACACACAAGATCCATTGGACCTTTGCTCAAGATCTGGTGTAGTGGAGCTGCTCGCTGAGGAAGGGACTTACGAGTGATGCACTCTCCACAGTTCTTAATGTACTGTTCCACTTCTACAGACATCTTCGGCCAGAAGAATCTGCTCCTCAGTTGGTCGACAGTTCTCTCAATGCCAAGGTGTCCTAAATCGTTGTGCATGGCCTTCAACACTATTTCTCTGAACTCTTTTGGGAGTACAAGTTGAGTGACAACATCTCCAGAAGGTCGCTTGCTCAACCGATACAACATACCTTCTTTCATGGTCAACTTTCCCATCTCTCGTTTGAGCTTAGAGAGTTCTGGACTTGCATCCTCATCTTCAAGCCATTTCCCCTGCTTCACGGCCTTGATAGCAGGTCCTATATCGACATCCTTTTCCTGAGCTCTCTTAAGCTCTTGCTTTGACATCTGTCTCAACGACTCGGATTCCAAGTGGGTTGGAAACGCATAGATGTCTGGGATGCACTGAGGGGAAGCTCCCAACTGGTCGACACACCTCTGTGGGCAGCCGTGAGTCTCAGGGATAGAGATTCGCTGGCCGATGGCCTTTACTCCAGTCTGTGATAGAGTCACCCATTCATTACGGGTTTCTTCCTCAGGCATGATCCGGGACAGTAGGTCTGCATCTATATGGTGTCGGCCCGGGCGGTACTGTACATCAAATTCATAGGTGGACAGGGCAGCCAGCCATCGATGCCCTACTGCACTGAGCTTTGCTGTGGTGAGCACGTAGGTAAGGGGATTGTTATCCGTACGTACTGTGAATCTGGCTCCGTAGAGATAATCATGCAATTTGTCTACTACAGACCACTTTAGCGCCAAGAACTCCAACTGGTGGATTGGATAGTTCTGCTCAGATGCACTCAGTTTTCTGCTTGCGAAAGCCACTGGTCGCAGGCCCTCTGTGTACTCTTGGTAGAGCACTGCTCCAAGTCCCTTCAAGCTAGCGTCAACATGTAGGATGTAAGGCTTTTGGGGGTTTGCAAATGCCAACACAGGTGCATGCGTCAGACATTGTATGATCTGGTGAAACGCATCTGTGCAAGGCTGATCCCATCGTTCTCCAAAAGGCTCTGATTCTTTGATGTACGCCTTACTCCTATCGTGGGCGTTCTTTCTGCTCTTCTGCGTGGGTGCATAACCCTTTGTCAGCTCAGTCAGTGGTCGCACAATGGCAGCGTAATTGGCTATGAAACGCCGATAGTAGCCACAGAACCCTAAGAAGGATTGCAAGGTCTTCAGGTTCGTCGGGCGAGTCCAGTTGGTAACCACTTCTATCTTTTCCGGGTCAGGTTCGACACCCTCTGCGGACACAATGTGACCCAGGTATTTCACTCTCGGCAGGCAGATTTGACACTTGTCTATGGAGAGTTTCAGTCCGACTTCTCCGAGGCGATCCAGGACCTTGAGCAGCCTTTCTTCGTGCTCCTCTAGAGACCTCCCGAAGACAATCAGGTCGTCAAGGTACACCAACACCTGGAGTAAGTTCATGTCACCTACTGCTCTCTCCATTAACCGCTGAAAGGTTGCTGGGGCTCCACTTATGCCCTGTGGCATCCTCTCAAACTCGTAGAACCCTAATGGGCAGATGAACGCCGTCTTCTCTCTGTCTTCCTCCGACATGGCGATCTGGTAATAGCCGCTTCGCAAATCGAGGACGGAGAACCATTGACTTCCTGTCAGGGCATTCAGCGCATCATCAATGCAAGGGGTTGTGTATTGGTCTGGGATGGTACGACTGTTGAGCAACCTGTAATCGATGCACATCCTGACTGTTCCATTTTTCTTCCTCACAACCACGATTGGTGAGGCATAGGGGCTCCGAGACTCTCTTATGATCCCGGCTTGCAGGAGCTCTTGTAGGTGCTTTCGCACGTCCTCAATGTCTGCAGGTGCCAGTCGTCGTGAACGCTCACGGAATGGGCGAGGATCAGAGAGACGGATCTGGTGTTCTACCCCTTTAGCTAGTCCGACATCCCACTCTTCCATGGAGAAGACATGAGATCTTTGCGACAGTTTTTGGCGAAGACGGGATTTCCACTCTTCTGAGATAGGCGAGTCTCCGAAGTTGATTCTGCTCTCATCAAACTCTGATGAGGTTGTCTCTTTGGGCGGGATGACAGTGACTGAATCCACCAGGTGCAGATACCCAATCACCGTTCCCACTGCTATCCTTGTTTCTCTCAGAGAGTCATTTTTTAGTAGGACTCTGAAACTGTTGCTGTCCATGGCCTGGCTACACACTACCATGGGCTGCAGTGACACACCAGCAGGGAGAGGGGCTATTGGTGAGGCGTCTAGCATTAGGATCTCCTGGCCTACTGCCTGTGTTAGCTCAACTTTGCACACAGCCTGCACATCACCACCAGCGGGTAGAGTCAACGGACCTGGTCCTTTCCACCGCACTGAGCCTACTCTATCTTCTCCCTCCACCATCTCATCTGAGCGCTTCAAAGTAGCCTGGTCTCCTACAGCACAAGCTTGGACGCCTAAGGTCGAAGTCACATCAATCCCACCGTCTCTGCACTGCTTCACCAATTGTCTTACATGACTAGCATTGGTCCCTACAATGACAGATGTCTGGTCTGCAGTCTTAGGGCTCGGGCAGATGAGTGCAAGGACTGTCATAGTCTGACTGGTACCTACCACCTCTGCTGGATACTCTACATCTACGACTACATAGCCAAGGTAGGGGTAACTCATATTGGATTCACTTAGACCCCAGAGGGCTAGCCCAGAGACAGGCTGGATTGGGACATGAGATAAGTACTTCTGATACCAGGGTGCAAAAATTATAGTCACCTGGGAGCCGCTGTCTAACAGGGCGGTGCAAGGTTGTCCACTAACCTTCAACTTTACAAGGCTAGGTGGCCCTACCAAACCCTCAGGGATAGATGGACTCTGTAAGGTAACTGCACTCTTTTTCACGTCACAGTTCTTGTTACCATGGGTGACACTACCTGTCTGCTGCTGGTCTTTTGCTATTCTCAGGGCATGAATTAGTCTCTTGATAACCTTAGCCTGGTTCTCAGGGTTTTGACACTTCCCTGCAAAATGACCACCCTCGCCACACCGGTAGCAGAATTTCTCCTCTGCACCCTTTGGCGATCTTCGGGGATAGCTGGAGACAGGTCTTGACACGTCCAACGTCGAGACTGCAGCCGCAGTTTCTCTGGGAGTCACTCTTTGGTCGACTTTGTTTTGGAGTCGCTTCATCTGTTTCCTCAATGCCGCTAACTCGGAGTCAGGACGAAGCTCACTGGGTGTGGCTACATTGAGAGCCATGTTCTCTGCAGTATCTTGCCTGCCTCGGTCTGGCCTAGTCGCCACTGCAGCAACTAAGGACTTTAGCTCCTTTACTTCAGCTTTCAGGCTCTGTATTTCAGCCTGTTTTCCGTCAATTTCTGTCATCACCGGAACACACTGCACAGCGGGGAAGAGTTTCTTCCTTGAGGCCTCATACTCTTCCTCTGAGCGTATATCCTTCAATAGCTGAAGAAAGGTGGGCGGTGCTGCTTTCCTCTCTCTTAGGCGGAGATTAACGAGCATTAGATCAGAGGCCACTGCACCTCGCAACAACTGCTCTATCCGTGCTCTGTCCACATTTGTTGGTAGAATACCACCTCGCTGGCTCACCTTGTCTAGTGACTGCTCCAGACGCCTCAGGAAGTCAGAGAGTTTCTCACCTGGCTGCTGCTGCATCATTCGGAACGAGATGTACAAGTCTTCTCCAGACTGCACAGTTCCAAACACATGTTCCAGGGCTTCCAGGCATTCTCCAGGACTAACATCAGGGTTGCTGGCTCGTGCAGATTTCACTATTTCTAGTGCAGAGCCTTTGAGATTTTCCATCAGCCTCCGCCTCTTCTCTTTATCAGAGCCATCACTTTCTTCTACCATGAGTCGTGCTTGCTCTAACCAGTGTTCAAACTGTTCTTCACCTGATGGAGTGGGCAAGGTCCCAGAAAACAGACGTAGGCGCCGATAGCTGTTATGCTCAGTGGGGGGTTTTACTTTGTCCATCAACTCACTAAGTGCGCGCAGGATGGATTCGGTTGGGCTAACGGGAGAGTCTGCTCTCTGAAACATGTTCTGGAGGTCTTCCTCCGTCTTCCCCTCAGCAAACAGTAGTCCTGCTAACTTCTCGTAGAATTTAGCATCATCCACAGGGGCTGAGGGGGTCTCTCCTACTATGATTATAGGCCACGCCTCGCCACCATCCGTAGGCATAACTTCAGGGGGAACATTCTCACCCGTTACCTTTTCCCGACATTCACACAGGATCATAAACTTTTTTCGCTGTGTACTGAACAACCTGCCTCTGACACGCACTCGCCCCAGACATTTTACTGTCTCCAGGGTCTTTTCTATGTTGGTGACATCAACATCTTCTGAAATGAGGACCATAAGCGCATGAGCCACATTTAATCCCTCCCCACGGCACCAGTCTTTAAGCTCCATCACAAGCGCAGCTTGAGTGTCCATTTTATCCATTTATAGATTTTTTTTCTTTTTGCTCTTAGCAACTTAAACAATATATATATTTTCTTTTTGCAAATTAAACAATATACATACTTTCCTTTTGCAAATTAAACAATATATATATTTTCTTTCTGCAAATTAAACTATATATATTTTCTTTCCGCAAATTAAACAATACATATATTTTCTTTTTGCAAATTAAACAATATATATATTTTCCCTTTGCAAATTAAACAATATATATATTTTCTTTTTGCAAATTAAACTATATATATTTTCTTTCTGCAAATTAAACAATACATATATTTTCTTTTTGCAAATTAAACAATATATATATTTTCCCTTTGCAAATTAAACAATACATATATTTTCTTTTTGCAAATTAAAAATATATAAATTATCTCTTTGCAAATTAAACAATATATATATATTTTTCCCTTGTAAATTAAACAATTCCTTTTATGGTGCTACTGGCTTGACTTCTAACCTATATTATTGTTATAAACCCAAACAGTTTCTCACTGGAACCTCCATTTATGTAGCCCCTTTTACCCCAGTTGACTTAGAGGGCAGGGCCCTAGGTTCGTAACACCTAGCTCTTACTAATCTAATAATAGAAATATACGAATATCTGTTTGGTATATAACATCAATACCTTTGAAATAGAAATGATCAAGCCAGACACTTAACTTTAAATATAAAAATAATCTGTATTGAACATAGTGTTATATATTACATACACCGTGTGTATATATATACACATTACCGAATAAAGAAAATGTTAGTTAGTTAATAAATAGAGTATTGTCTCTCAAAGGCACCGTGTGCTCACTATCAAAAAAGGAAAACAAAATAACAGAGCTGTTACTCTGTACTCAGGTTCAAACTCAAAGGCACCATGTGCTCAATATCAAAAAAGGAAATATAAATGAAAACCTATATCCAAAATGGCATTAATGATACAGCTAATTACAAATGAAATATCCTGTACAATAATACAATATACTAATATACCTAAGCCGGCATCTAATAAACAAAAACAAACAAACAAAAACCCCCGTTGCAGGCCTGATTGATGGGAAACTCACAATCCCATTTAATCTTCAGCTCTAATGAGCCAAAGTACTCACGGTCCGGAGTCAGTGTTCAGGTGGGGGGAAAGGAGAAAGTGGAGATTGAGCACGATGCAATATGAAGTCCTGGTGGGCCTCCCACGCTGCCAGAGGAAGTCTGTACAGGCCTTGGTAGCACAGACTGCTATCTGGTTCCCGAAATCTGTACAGGCCCTGGTAGCACAGACCGCTTATCCTGTTCTCGAAGTCTGTACAGGCCCTGGTAGCACAGACCGCTTATCCTGTTCTTGAATGTAGTGGGTTTCCGGGTTAGCTATCCGGGCCCTGCTACTGTTTACCTAGCTTAGCCAGCTAGCCTCAAGACCCAGTCCAATGTGGAGCAATTGATTAGGCATGCCTATCTAACATGCACAATTCCCCGACATCACATATAATGTTCAGCGTGTGTTCTAGGCCAGAACACTTGATAACACTATACTGGATACAACTTAGCAATGGTGTGTCAAACATTTGCACACTCTTCCACCTGCTTCTCTCAACCTCTCCCTTCCTGGTCTCGAGAGCTCAATCCCCACACCTGGTTAAACCCAGTCCCATCAACCCTGACCTTTTTCCTGATTGGCCAAGCCACAGTTCCCAGTTCACATAGACAGGAGTTCTACATATTACCCATACATGAAATAATGGTATATGTAGAACACATTACCCAGAGGTAAATAAGATATACAAAATACAAAATAATAACATATATTTAACATATATTATATTAACAGGATAACCACTGGGTTAATATTACCAGGGTTAGTTAATATTACCAGGGTTACATATGGTTGATTAGGGGCAGTTCTGTATGCAAATACTTATAATCGTGCACGAGCATAGACGGTAAGAACAATTGGTATTTATCAACACGGAGTGTGCGTACGAGCCGGTACGAGTGCACGTGCGGTTGATAAATATAGATTTTTCTGTGCGTACAGACATTCTAAATTCCACTTCCATTCTGCAATTCCATTGCGTATGAACGCAAATAGAACACTTTCTACGCATTATTGATAAATGAGGGCCCTGGATCTGTGATGGGAAGCTCCAGGCCTGTAGGACTGGCCTGCATCAACACAGGAATGTAAACATAGAGATAGAGGTCAAGAAAGAGAGAGAGAGTTTGCCTTTGTGTGAATGAGTCCACTTATGGACGTGCGTGCCAAGGTTAAGGCCTGTTTGTAGTTTGTAGAGCCAGGCTTTCTGAAGCTTGGCCTCACCTTGTCTCATCACTCTGGCGCCTGCCTGTGACCCGCGCATCACTTCTGGGATATTGCGCCGGTTTTCCCGTCACCGTAGATTCCTCAGATTCCTGGTGTATGAGGTGCTGTTGTTTCTCAGGACGCGCTCAGACACACTGTCCCATTGTTCTCATCGTAGTACAGAGCTGCTGCGTGGAGACTAAGCACCGGGAAACTACTGTACAGGACAGTGGAGAAGAGCAGAGGGAGACGATGAGGCAATACTGTTCTGATGTTGACTTTTTCAAACCTTTATTTAACCCTTTCACTACCACACTACAGACGGTTAACCTTTCACTACCACACTACAGAAGGTTAACCCTTTCACTACCACACTACATAGGGTTACACTACATAGGGTTAACCCTTTCACTACCACACTACAGAAGGTTAACTTTTCACTACCACATTACAAAGGGTTAACCCTGTCACTACCACACTACAGAAGGTTAACCTTTCGCTACCACACTACAAATGGTTAGCCCTTTCACTACCACACTACAAAGGGTTAACCCTTTCACTACCACACTACAAAGGGTTAACCCTTTCACTACCACACTACAGAAGGTTAACGTTTCACTAGCACACTACACAGGGTTAACTCTTTCACTACCACACTACAGAAGGTTAACTTTTCACTACCACACTACAAAGGGTTAACCCTATCACTACCACACGTCATTTACATTTACATTTTGTCATTTAGCTGACGCTTTTATCCAAAGTGACTTACAAGTTTTGTACAAACACTACAAAGGGTTAACCATTTCACTACCACACTACAGAAGGTTCAACTCAAAGGGAACTCAGGTTTCCCTCATTTACCATCACGTTGAGTGTACATACAGAGATAAGCCAAAAAAATTCTTATAAAACCACACAGCATATAAAATCCTAACAATAAGACAACAAGGCGAGGCAAAACGATGGAAAGTCCCGACTTTTCGTTCTATCCCTGACAAGGCAAATACACATGTGATCTGTATTATGTTTATGTCAATAAAATAAAATCAAAAGTAAGGATAACAAATCAATTGTAAAACATGTACATCTTGATTGACACATGTACATATTGATAAATTCTGCAACAGAGAGGAGCATCTCAAACTGTATGGATTATTGGAGTTCATTCCATGAGCTAGGGGCAACATAGCGAAATGCAGATTTACCCTGTTCTGAGCAAACTCAGGGGACCTTAACACATTCCCGGCCAACCACGTATATACGTTTATAGATCGTTTTCCCTTTTATTCAATTTTAATACCCTATTCAATGTCAGGGAGCTGTATTTTGCATGTAAATCCTGCTAGTAGCGCTGTATCGAGAATGCAGTAACCCCTGTTCCAGACCGGGTGCCACACTAAAAACGCTCCGGGGCGCTCTTTTCTACTAACCTGAACCTAGGGCTTCACCCGATCGCATTGAATCGTTTTCGGGACCCCCAATTCATTATGCTGTGGTGGGTTATGTCGTCATGGTGATTATGGCGATCAAATAATTGGAGTATTATTTTTGGAATCCCACCGGCCACAGGTAAGAACAATTTGACGTCAATTTCAGCCTGATCGTGTATTGTTTTCATAGCCATCTCCCTGATCAGCATATGTTGTGGTAATAACGAATGCCGTTATTGGCAATCAATTAATCAGAAACAACCCCCCCCCATTTCATGCATTCATGATGAAACATAATACCTATCATATGCATTTGATTTTTTAATTGTAGCATTTGTAGGGACAAAACGCCAATGGATTTAGTATAATACACGTTGCGGCTTATAAATAGCCTCACAGGAATTAGCCCCGATCATTCCGAAATAACACTCATATTCACCACGGTATAAAATGGGAACGTATGGATGGAATTTTTTTTTATTTTTTGCATCTTGAACGGAAGGTTCTTACTGTCAAATGACCATGATATTGTATCCATAGCTATAATATAAAATATAGATTTATCTCTGCACAGTGAAAGTGTGTAAATGAAAGCTGGCCCAGCTATAGCTAGATGGGGATCGAATGGCCGTGCCATCGAAGGACCAGCCAGTCACTAGAACGGGTTCCATAGGTTCCAACATTCCATTCCAATAATGATGTAGTATCAGGAGGTAGCTTATCAGTAAGGGCCTTCAAAATGAACATGACTTGTGTCCTTGTCTTCCGTTGTGGGGGACCTGGAGACTCACTAGATCAGGGGACCCAAACCCATCCCCCAAAACCCAAACCCATCCCAAGGAACTTTAAAGTAATATTAGACTGATGGTGATGATGGTGTGGTGATGATGATGATGGTGGTTGTGATGGTGATGGTGTGGTGATGATGATGGTGGTGGTGGTGGTGATGATGGTGATGGTAATGATGGTGTGGTGATGGTGGTTGTGGTGGTGATGGTGTGGTGATGGTGGTTGTGGTGGTGGTGATGGTGGTTGTGGTGGTGGTTGTGGTGGTGATGGTGTGGTGATGGTGGTTGTGGTGGTGGTGATGGTGGTTGTGGGGGTGATGATGGTGGTGGTGGTTGTGGTGGTGATGATGGTTGTGGGGGTGATGATGGTGGTGATGATGGTGGTGATGATGGTGGTGATGATGGTGGTGATGGTGGTGATGGTTGTTGTGATGATGGTGGTTGTGGTGGTGATGGTGGTTGTGGTGGTGATGGTGATGGTGGTTGTGGTGGTGATGGTGTGGTGATGGTGGTGATGGTGGTTGTGGTGGTGGTGATGATGGTGGTTGTGGTGGTGATGGTGTGGTGATGGTGGTGATGATGGTGGTGGTTGTGGTGGTGATGGTGGTGATGGTGGTGGTGGTGGTGATGGTGGTTGTGGTGGTTGTGGTGGTGGTGGTGGTTGTGGTGGTGATGGTGGTGATGGTGGTGGTGGTTGTGGTGGTTGTGGTGGTGGTGGTGGTGGTGGTGGTGGTGATGGTGTGGTGATGGTGGTGGTGGTGGTGGTGGTGATGGTGATGGTGGTTGTGGTGGTGGTGGTGGTGGTGGTGATGGTGTGGTGATGGTGGTTGTGGTGGTGATGGTGGTTGTGGTGGTGATGGTGGTGATGGTGGTGGTGATGGCTGTGGTGGTGATGGTGATGGTGATGGTGGTGGTGATGGTTGTGGTGGTGATGGTGATGGTGGTGGTGATGGTGATGGTGATGGTGGTGGTGATGGTTGTGGTGGTGATGATGGTGATGGTTGTGGTAGTGATGGTGGTGGTGGTTGTGGTGGTGATGGTGTGGTGATGGTGTGGTGGTGGTGATGATGGTGATGGTTGTGGTAGTGATGGTGGTGGTTGTTGTGGTGGTGCTGGTGA
This sequence comes from Notolepis coatsorum, assembly GCF_963971535.1. Taxonomy (NCBI): domain Eukaryota; kingdom Metazoa; phylum Chordata; class Actinopteri; order Aulopiformes; family Paralepididae; genus Notolepis; species Notolepis coatsorum. The sequence goes on along the minus strand of NC_140183.1, from coordinate 20,630,238 downwards.
TGGTGGTTGTGGTGGTGATGGTGGTGGTGGTGGTGGTGATGGTGATGGTGGTTGTGGTGGTGATGGTGTGGTGATGGTGGTTGTTGTGGTGGTGCTGGTGTGGTGATGGTGGTTGTGGTGGTGCTGGTGTGGTGGTGGTGGTGGTGGTGGTGGTGGTGGTGGTTGTGGTGGTGGTGGTGGTGATGGTGATGGTGGTGGTGGTGATGGTGGTTGTGGTTGTGGTGGTGGTGGTGGTGGTGGTGGTGGTGGTGATGGTGGTGGTGGTGATGGTGATGGTGGTTGTGGTGGTGATGGTGGTGGTGGTGATGGTGGTTGTGGTGGTGGTGGTGATGGTGGTGGTGGTGGTGGTGGTGATGGTGGTTGTGGTGGTGGTGGTGGTGGTGGTGGTGGTGATGGTGGTGGTGGTGGTGGTGGTGGTGGTGGTGATGGTGGTTGTGGTGGTGGTGGTGGTGGTGGTGGTGGTGGTGGTGGTGGTTGTGGTGGTGGTGGTGGTGGTGGTGGTGATGGTGGTTGTGGTGGTGGTGGTGGTGGTGATGGTGGTTGTGGTGGTGGTGGTGGTGGTGGTGATGGTGGTGGTGGTGGTGGTGGTGGTGATGGTGGTGGTGATGGTGGTTGTGGTGGTTGTGGTGGTGGTGATGGTGGTTGTGGTGGTGGTGGTGGTGGTGGTGATGGTGGTGGTGATGGTGGTTGTGGTGGTGGTTGTGGTGGTTGTGGTGGTGGTGGTGGTGGTTGTGGTGGTGGTGGTGGTGGTGGTTGTGGTGATGGTGGTTGTGGTGGTGGTGGTGGTGATGGTGGTGGTGATGGTGGTTGTGGTGGTGGTGGTGGTGGTGGTGGTGGTGGTGGTGGTGGTGATGGTGGTGGTGGTGATGGTGATGGTGGTTGTGGTGGTGATGGTGGTGGTGGTGATGGTGGTTGTGGTGGTGGTGGTGGTGATGGTGGTTGTGGTGGTGGTAGTGGTGGTGGTAGTGGTGGTGGTGGTGGTGGTGGTGGTGGTGGTGGTGGTTGTGGTTGTGGTGGTGGTGGTGGTGGTGGTTGTGGTGGTGGTGGTGGTGGTTGTGGTGGTGGTGGTGGTGGTGGTGGTGATGGTGGTGATGGTGATGGTGGTGTGGTGATGGTGGTGATGGTGGTGGTGTGGTGATGGTGGTGATGGTGGTGGTGTGGTGATGGTGGTGATGGTGATGGTGGTGATGGTGGTGGTGTGGTGATGGTGGTGATGGTGGTGGTGTGGTGATGGTGGTGATGGTGGTGGTGTGGTGATGGTGGTTGTGGTGATGGTGATGGTGGTGATGGTGGGCTGCCGGGGGTTGAGATGAACCCCGGCTGACGGGCTGAATGTTGAACAAGCAACACGTGTGGAGCTACTGGAGCCACGTGTCCCATTGACGTCATCACCATGTCTTAGCAGAGGCAGATAAAAGAGGCTCTTTCTACAAGTCAGTGAGGTGTCCTTCCTTCTTGCTTTGTTTGTTCAGAAGTATGTTTTTACACACTATAGAGGTTTACCACATAAATACTGTAGTGGTTTTTAGTATTTCTGTTGGTTTTTTGTACACACTATTGCCAGTAGTGTAGTTGATGCAAAGCTATTAGCTTACTGTACATCAGAGTGCTGTGGTCTGGCCGGGTTCTGAGCAAACCGGGCAGCTTTAGACAGGCAGCAAACAGCAGAAACGGCGTCACAAAACCACAAAGGTTTGAATCCAAACCGCAACATGCAGACAAAGAGTCCACCTCTAAAACAAAGCCACAGTCTCCAGCATTGTGAAACAGCTGAAAAGCTGCGTTACCTACTCCAGCACATAGTAAAACACGGTCTTTTTTTAAGGAAATAAATAGTGCCCAGTGATATCAGAATCCAAAGTGCTGGAGGACCATGCTTTTGTGTTAGAAACAGGAAACCCTTTTGCCTGCATGTTGTGTTGTGGATTAAAACGTTTGGGTTTTGTGACCCTGTTTGCGTTCTGTTTAGCTCAGAACCCGTCCAGAACTCCGACCACAGGGCTTGGTAAGTAAGCGAATAGCTTGGCTTCCACCCTCTACTGGCAAGTATTTACAATTTAATGTCCACAAATCTGAACTATCCCTTTAAGTTGTACTTCAGTAAACGTCTTAAAGGTCTACTATTTTGGTAAGCGAAAGTAACCAAAATATGTAAGCACATCTTAAGTACCACCTTTAAAACACAACCTTTAAAACACAAAAGTACAACTATACTTTTATTGAACTTGGGCCTTTCCCTACAGAGTGTTAGAAAGGGAGGAACATGGAAGGAGAGGACACACGCTACTAGACCATGTGCCGCATGTTCCCAAGCAACGAGGTGTGAATGTCCCTTCCTCTGTGATGAAGTACCTTGGAGAGAGTCCTCAGAAGAGGAGTGACATGTCTCTCTGCCCCCTGCTCCTTCCAACACATCCAGCCAAGGCAACACACCTGTCCTTGAGCAAGACGCTTAACCCCTAACTGCTCCCGATGAGCCGGTTGGCACCTTGCCTCCGCCGTCAGTGTGTGAATGTGTGAGTGAATGGGTCAAAATGTTAGGAACAAATTGTAAAGCGCTTTGGATAAACGTGTTATATAAATGCACCATTTACTATTTGCCATTACCATTTCCTTTTCACGAAAAGTGGTGAACATGTGTGTCTGCCGTTCAGAGTCTGGTAGATTTGCAAACCAATTAAATGTGTGTAGAACCATCTTAAATGTAATTTATGAGCACAAAAAAAGGACTCTGCAATAACTGAGCGTTCAGGTGTCAGTCTAGACCACGTAGTTCACCCTGATCAGGTCTCAGTCTAGACCACGTAGTTCACCCTGATCAGGTCTCAGTCTAGACCACGTAGTTCACCCTGATCAGGTCTCAGTCTAGACCACGTAGTTCACCCTGATCAGGTCTCAGTCTAGACCACGTAGTTCACCCTGATCAGGTCTCAGTCTAGACCACGTAGTTCACCCTGATCAGGTCTCAGTCTAGACCACGTAGTTCACCCTGATCTCTCAGGTCTCAGTCTAGACCACGTAGTTCACCCTGATCAGGTCTCAGTCTAGACCACGTAGTTCACCCTGATCTCTCAGGTCTCAGTCTAGACCACGTAGTTCATCCTGATCTCTCAGGTCTCAGTCTAGACCACGTAGTTCATCCTGATCTCTCAGGTCTCAGTCTAGACCATTTCTTAAATAAAAAGATATATATATATTTTACTCCCGGACCTTTTTTTAAGGTACTCCATCCACCCCCCCCCCCCCCCCTCTTCGAAGGACAACTTTATTATCTATTATATATTTTAACTATTTACAGTGCGAAATGAAAAAAAAAAGTGGCGTAAAATAAGAAACATTTTGACATTTCATTGCCCTCTCGGAGGGGGGGGACCCAGACTAGACACTGACAAACAAATGACAACTAAAGACGATGAAGGACAACAACAAATACACATGACAAGGGATGGGGGAGGGGGGGGGGTAAGTAAAGTAGGGGGTGAGGAGGGGGATTGAGAGAAGGGTGGGTTGTGGAGTGGATGGATGGCTCACAGGTTAATCTCATGTGATTAGGTGCCTAGATTATCAGACCATGTTGTTTGTTGCTGTTTAATAATATTATGCACAACCTTCAGACTAGTTTAACACAATTTAATTTGTAGGACACTTACTTTGTTGCATTCAAATCGTTTTGATTTCTTTGTGTTTGCTGGACCACTGCATCCTTTTCTTATGCTGCAAGTAATTTGAATTTATCTACTGTATAGCAGATGACCCGTTATAATAACCACGACCCAGTTGGTTGTACTGAAGTTACTTTCTCTGTTATCTTCTAATCCTCCCCTACTTGCAAATCTGAAGTGTTGTTTTGTTCCCTCCATACTGACCTAGTTGAAAGTCTACGGTGGTCTGAGCCGTGTCGAGTGGCTCATTCATAGAAGTAGGTTGCGGTGTCTCTCCAAGAGGGATTTTAGCCAGGTAGGAATAACACTAGGGACTGTGCTGCTATATTTACAAAGTAGCACAGAGTGCTGTGATCGGCCTGCACTGTGATCCGCCTGCACTGTGCCTATTCTGCCAGCTCCATATGAGCGAAAACACCATGCGGTCGCTCCAGAGCTGAGACGTGTTCAAAGCAGCAACAATCCCAGGTCTTTCTCATTCCCTCGACACTTAAGCAGATATTTATCAGAGCGGCCGACGTTTGGTTTGTCCTGAGCTGCCGTAACTGTGTCTCTTACATCAATACGGTAACGTATACTAATCTCAGTGAACAGCTATGGTCCTATTTCTGTCCAAAGGTAGGAACAGACCACGGTTTACGTTTGGGATAAAACAAATCGAATGTAATCCAAACAAGTAGCGTTTTGTACCGGGTCCTTAGATATACGACTCCTGATTGAATGAGGTCAGTTCGGGGACAACCGTTGTTCTATAGACGGGTTTCTTGTTTATAAACATTCTGTGTTTCAGCCAATCAGCAATACCCTCTGAATCATGGGACTGAGTTGCCCCCTACCTCCATTGAGCTACAACGCAAAAAAAAAGGGCTTTAAAAGTATAATGGGGCGCTATGGAAAAACCATGACACTCCCCTGACTAAAAGTATAATGGAGCTTTATGGAGAAACCATGACACTCCCTTGACTAGGGCTGTACCGAATGTAATTTTTTTTACATTCGAAGCTTTGAATATCTGTCGTCATATTTTATGACTTAATCATACATTTAAAAGAAATTATAATCCTCAAACAAAATCCTCAATTTGAATAAAGTGATTCATCTGATTAAATGAGTCTTTCTTTTTATTAAATCAACTTTCTTTAATGAATATAACTCGTCAGTTTCGTCAACATAAATAATCCAATAAGGTCACGGTTGGTACGAAAGTGATGATGAGGTCTTGATGAAGCACCGAGCGCCAAGCGGATGCAGATAGGCTACGTCATTTATGATAAATGTTTTATTAAAACATTTATGACGAGGGGGTGTGGCCAGGCAGCAGTGAGGTTGTGTTTCAGCTCAGCTCCCCAAAGTACATTCTTTTAACATACGTTTACCCTTTATTTTATTTTAGTTTTTTGTACAGTATTTTGTTAGATACATTGAGTATACACATTTTTGAGCATTGGAGATGGCAGCTAAACGTTCGGTGGCTCGGGGGAGAACGACGCCGTCTGCTAGCGTGTTTCCCTCGGTTGAGCTGAGCGACACGAGCCTGGAGACTATTAGCAGGCTAATAGCTAACGCTACGGTTGAATCAGCCAGGACGCAAAAGGAGCTATTCGAGACCTTTGGACGAACAGTTACGTTGGAAATCAGGACAGCAATTGATTTGGTCATGGAGAGAGTGGAATCTCTGAATTCAATAGCCACGGCCAATGCATCTGAAATAACATCCCTAACCGAAGAAACTTCCAAGCAGGCTGAGAGACAACTATATTTCCTGGAGGGGGCCTTGCTTAATAAGCAGTCAGAGGTGGCGGAGATGCAACCTACGATCTGTGAGATGCAGTCCCGAGAGAGACGTCTCAACATCTGTATTGTGGGAGTCCCGGAGGGATCCGAAGGGAACCGTCTTGTGGACTCCATGCCTGGCTTGTTACAGCAGATTGTGGGCCTTGACATTCTGGCCACCCCTCCATTGTGGGAGACGGACTACAGAACTGACCCGGCGAGGTCTGACAAGAACCGGGCGCCTAGACCCATCACTGCGAGGCTTCACAGTCTACGCACGAAGGAGCTGATTATGCGAGCGGCCTGCTCCAGGAGGCGGCAATTACACCTTGGTGAATGTAAAGTGGCCATTTTCGGGGACTTCACGCCCGATGTTCTAGCGCAGAGAGGGGAATATCAAGAGGTCATGTCCCTGTTGTGGAAGTTGGGCTTCCGCCAGGCTTGGGAAAAGAACACCGGCAGTTATGGTTGCTAATAAGGGCGGAGGAGTATGTGAAGAAAGAGGTGATTGACCCGGGAAATGGCACAGAGTGACTGATGCTCGAGGTCTTTCAAGCTAATTTAACATTTGCCTGGATTATCACTCTGTAACAACCTGGACTCATGCTCGTTTGACTAGCTGACATGTGCTCACTCAAGCTAGCTGGACAATTACGTGGACTGACACTGTGTGCTATCGTAACAGGCTAGGCTAACCTAGGTTTGTTTAACCAAGCTAGCTGGACAATTGCTAAATGCTACACGTGCACATTCAAGCTAACTGGACATATGAGTGAATAGACACAACAAGTATGTGGAATTACACTGTGTGCTATCGTGACAGGCTAAGCTAATGTTTATTTAATAATCTTTTTGTTAAATTAAGCTAGCTGGTCAATTGCTGGAGTGCTGCACGTGTCCATGTGAGCTAACTGAACATGGGCATGCGGGAATTACACTATGCTCCGTCACATCAAGCTAACCTCGTGTGCGCAGGACTCCATGTGCTCATTCAAGCTAGCCATCCTTTTGCCCTGACTGGGCATGCGTGGGAATTGACGTTGAATTAACACGGCCGGTGTGAGTCGGCCTGACATACCGGCTACGAGGCTATTGACTGTGACTGTTAATGTTGAATTTTTGGATTTACTCTATTTCATATATCTTTTTGCGGCTTAGTCAATATTTTCCACAATGTTTCAGCTAAGAGGCCTGTTCACGCCGTAATTGATGTTTTATTCCTCATTTATTTGTGTGAGCAGGCATGAGGGGTGGTCCCACCAGACACCGACCGGTGGTGTTGTTTTGGCAGTTGGCCTATGTTTAACACATCCTGCGCCAAAAAACTAGTTTACTCGTTATTGCCCGCCAATATAATAAAGCCAAAAACGAGTTTACTCGTTTTTATGATCGTTATTTCCTTTATTCGTTATTGGCATTCATAATTCATCCAGGAAGGCTCCGGGAGCCAGCTGGACTCTGTCTGATATTGCAACGCCTCAATACCGCCACCTGGTGGATTTCGGGCGAGTTGCACTCCACTCTAAACCAGATGTGGCGCTCTGTGCATCGAGGAAAAAGTTCCGGCAGAGCTATCTTGTTATGTGGATCCAGACAAACACCTCGAGTGCATTGGATCGCTTTCGAGACGCAAGAATCAATATGCTTTCAGCGTTTATTGCGTCATACAAACGGAAAATGGATCTAGCAGATCGAAATCAAATAATTGGAATTTATTTCCTCCAGACTCATCGGCCACAGGTGAGAGGAATCTAATGTTAATTCCAGCTCGATTGTGCATTTATTTCATTGCAATCCATCTGATCAACGTATGATGTCGTACTAAAGAAAGCCGTTACTGACAATCAAGGAATCATAAATGACCCCCCCCCCCCCCCCCTTTCCTTCACGCATGATGGAGCATAATGTATAGCGATCATATGCATTTGAATTTTTTTATATAGCGTGTATAGGAACGAAACGCCAATCGATTATGTATAATATGCGTCAGGGCCTATAACTCGCGTTCTAGGAATTACTGCTCTACACTCTAAAAACATACTTATATTCACGACGGTACTAACACGACAATGTATGAATGGAAAAATATAACATTCCCACATCCGGAATGATAGATACCCGATGTTGAATGGGCCATAGTAATGTCGATATAGCTATAATATTTAAAAAGTTATAGCCCTGCAAAGAAGGTGAGCGACTCCATAGGGTTACAGCACTGGCAGAGAGTGGTATAAGATGGGCAAACTGCATGGCAGACAATGTGTTAATGTGGGCCACAGTTAGAATTATATTGTGCTTATGCTGTTGTACTGAGATTATATCAGTACTTTGTGTTTTTTGTTTATGTTGCTGGTGTTGCTCTTATTTTTACCAACCAATGTGCCTAGACAGATGTACGGTGAGATGCTCAATTTATCTTAGTCACTCTAACCGGAGAATGTACTGTAGAATGCACTGCATTACTTAACCCTTTCACTGCCACATTACCAAATGGTTAACCCTTTCACTGCCACACGACAAAGGGTTAACGTTAGGTTATGACTATAACCAAGTTCTGTTAGTATAGCGACGCTCGGCATCGCTCTCTGCACTATCTCGCATACGTGCACGCGCACTGAATAAAGACCACAATGTACCTTTAATCCCAATATTCGTCTGACCACACCCCTATCAGCTTACCCATATAAGCAGGGGTGGGGCCACCCACTCTCCTCCTTCCCAAGCTTTCGCCACAAGGCGAGGTCAAAGGCTGCAGCGGCGTCGGATGCCGAGCGTCGCTATACTAACAGAACTTGGTTATAGTCATAACCTAACGTTCTGTATCGTATCGCTCTCGCTCGGCATCGCTCTCTGCACAAGGGAGGCCGAGCGAGAGCCAACGGCCGACAAATACACCCCGCTGACAGCCCCCCACAAACCATCAGAACAGGGAGGGCCGAGCCCCCCCGACCCACCCTAATGGCGGGCACCCCCCCTATTAGGGGCTTCACGGGAGGGCGACGGACCCGACCGTGCGAAGAGGCACTCAAGCAACTCAACGCACAGGGTGAGCAGACCGTGGCTTGACCCCACGACTACACACACGCACAACCCGCATGCCACCCGGGAACGAACGGAGGAACAACCTCGTTACTGCCCCCAGAATCACGGGGTCAAGGGCAAACCCAACCCCGTGGCAAGGCCGTAGCAGCGGAGCACGAAGGAAGACCCAGACCCACCAAAAGGACTGGACTCCCTAGAATGGGGGCCCGGAGAAGTCCATGATGCCAGCATCAAGACCCCACCAGGTGGGCACGTAGTGCCCCGCCCCCCACATCGCCAGCGTATTCGGACAAAGGCCCCTCAGTTACTGCACCTGGTATTCCCAGGCGGAATCCCATCCAAGTACTAACCAGGCCAGAACCTGCTTAGCTTCCGAGATCGGACGAGATCGGGCGTGTTCAGGTTGGTATGGCCGTAAGCCGAGCGGGCCCTGTCCCCCCAATAGTACACCGCCTGGCACACTGACCCTGCAGAACAGGCAGTCAGCATGGCCGTAAGCACACAAAAAAGGTTAACCAACGGAAGCAGGCAGCGCACCGGGGAAAAACCAGGCAACAGGCTGTTAACCCTAGCCTGGAGACTGCGGACGAGACAGGCGCCAGAGGGGACAGCTGAACACAGCCGCCCCGGCGGAAGGAGCGTAAGCTGGCGGTGTTGCATGACCAAGCCTCCATTTAAAAACCCCCACCCAGAGGGGTCGAGGCAGAGAAGGCTGACACGATTGGCAGACGTCATGAACGTGCAGGGGCACCCTCAAACGGTGAACCCGGGAGTTGACACTGCTCCAACACACCAGGGAATCAACCACCTCGGTGTTACCCAATGCGGTGGTTGTTCCTATAACCCCTCAAGAAAAAACTCCAAAACACACCTGCGGGTATACACCGGCTATACCGCAGTACAAGTGTTTCAGTTTCCAAAAAGGGTTAACCCAGGCCTACGGGTCGCAAACATCACTTCGGACCGGGCCTGGCAGTACGGGAAGCACAGGGTCACCAGAGGAGGTCAAAAAACCACCCCCACAGGCCCCTCTTCGCCATGCGTGAGAGAGGAGCGAAAAATAATGGAGAACCAGCCCCTAAGCACACCGTACCTGGTATTCCCCGGCGGTCTCCCAACCAAGTACTAACCAGGACCAACCTGTGTAGCGGCCGAGATCCGACGAGATCGAGCGCGTACAGAATGGCATGGCTGTAAGCCATGACGACAGTGCTGAGTAAAAACATACCCAACCAGGGTCTCCATAGCGCTTAACCCTGTGACACCCAGACCGACCTGGCATTTTTCCCCCTGAAAAAAAGCCCAAGTCCCTCAGGGTACCAGAACAGCAGATCTGCATCCCCGGCGGACAACGGGTTCAACTGATCTGGACCAGCGTGACCAGAACCAGTCCCGTGCCCTAACCACGCCGACATGCCTACTCCAGGAGAAGGGCAGATATGCGTGTTGATCTTAACATGAAAAGAAGGCGCCACCCAGACGTTCGGACGAACCGCGCCTGGTGGCCCACCCCAAGGGCGTGAGACCCACCACATATGTTCAGATCCATCCCGTCATCATCCCCCAGACATGAACGAGAATCCGTCGACAACCCACCCAGGTCATGGGATGTGGTCGTCGGAAGAGGAAAAACCCCCATCTCAGTTGCTTTATAAAAACGCTGTTTCAACCACAAGCAACCAAGGCGTGCCAGTCAATCGCCTGTTTACAGCGAGCTAGCACTATACGTGCGTCGGGACACACCCCCATCAATGAACAGGCTATTTAGACCTGTCATTGAATCCCCAAGGCGCCCAGGGGAACGACAAGAGGGGTGTGACACTCCCTAACTCCAACACTTCTGGAATAGAAAGAAGGAAGCATCAACAGTATGTATCCCAGTCTACACAGCCGGGGTAAAAAATGTTCACATTTTTACATCCCACCACCCTCCCATAGGAAAGAGACGGGGATCCCCAGAGAGACTTCCCACGCGAGCTGTACAGATTGAAAAGAATATATTGCACCTTGAGCCATGTAAAAAACTGGTTTTAGGGCCTCCGGGGAAGAGGCACTGAACCCATACACACTCAATAAACGAATTGAATCGAATATACATACAATAGAAAAGGACCCTTCTAGAGGGTCCACTCACTTTGACAATCTGAGGAGGAAGGCTCTGTACTCTGATGGAGGCTTCCTCACATGGAAGAAGGAGTCCGAACTCACAGAAGGCCTGAATAGGCGCTTGGTGAGGAGGAGCCCTGACCACCCCCCCTGAAAACAGATCCATCACATGGACCTGAACAGCACACGGAAGTCCTACCAACAGAGACGCGCACGGTGACGTACTCTATGGCGGGGGAATTCCTGCGGTGCACACGCCCAATATACCAGGCCGTGGGACCAGGAACTCCCTCCCCCCCCCCCCCCCCCCCCCCCCGTAACGTGCCGAACCGCCACGTGACGGGAACCTTGAAGGACAGGGGGTGTACCCCTGACCGACAGAACAATGGGGAGAGGAAAGGTTACCAGTTCACCCCTTTACGACCCCACACCCATGATACGATGTAACGACAAAAAGAGAATATGACACATATGTCATAGTCAGCTCTATGAAGCGTTTCACAGCTCCACACAGCGCATGAGCTAACCTGCTATCTGATTTTTACTAAGGAAAAACACAGAATAGAGAGGGCTCTAAGAACCCCGGTCCAACATACACATGTGCTTCTGTGGCCAGTACAACCCAGTTGTAGGTCACATGACACACACAACCCATCATCACCTACAAAAAATGGCAAAAACACTCAACAGAGGAACGCCGTTTTTTTCACAATGAGAGAATACATAATTCTTGATTAGTATCGACCACAGGCCTTGCTAAGCACACATGACAGCAACCAAACCAATTTCCCTTTAGGAAATTAGTTTCTCCAGCAGATTTAGCACAACCTCAGCAATCAAGCTAAGAGTTACATCGTATCCCTACCACACAAAAGACACAATTAATGCACAACATGTCTGATAGGAGGATGAAAAAGTCCCCAGGGAACCGGGGGGGAAACACAATCCTCCTATTTTACCCTCAATACGGCCAGTTAAAACAGGAAAACCTGTTAATGTGTGAACACACTGTTCATTGTCATTACAGTCTGAGAAAGAACATTCTTTTACTCACTTGTCACCAAGCATAGCTTCATAGGTTAGTTACCTTAGTTGTGAGTACACGGCCGTGTTTCTCACACAACAACCAGATCATTACATCCCGTTTGCACGGAGACGCTAACTGCCAGTGACAAAAACAGCTCACACATAACCCGCAACGTATCCTAAATGCATTGTAGCAACACACGTTTTGGGAAAAACACCGTTATTCACAATACATTTAGCAAAGTAAAACCAGAAGACGTGTTATGAGGTCTGGTCAACCCCGTTCCTACCCGGAACGCAGATCAGCGAAGTGCAGTCACAGACACCGTAGGAAACACAGCCGCTCCTGTGTTGTCCGAACTGGGCAGCGTCACCGCCCCAACCCGCACTACAGTCCCCTGTTGATGCAACCTTGCCGTCCTGGCTCAGGGCAGGGTCGACGAAAACATCCCCTGTCAAGGATGACGTCGTGGTCAAGAGTGTAAAACATGTTAAAATCAAAGCACGTTCAACAGACTAGCATCAAGCTAACGGCCGCTCCAACCGTTCGGGTGCTACTGCTTCTGCTCGCGAGACGCCGATCTAACGACGCACGCGATCAGAAGCGAGCTCACGGCGGCGCGCGAGAAGCTAAGCTACCCCGCGCCAGGCCATGGCCATAGCAGCAAGCTAACGTTACCTAGCGACCACGACATGCTAGCCCCGCAGCTAACAGCTGACTGGCTAATAGTAGGCCCTAAGCAGGCCATGCAGCGATCCAGCAGGCTAACGCAGCAGTTAACAGCTGACTGGCTAACCGTAAGCTATGAACATGTAAACAATGACATAACACTCACCCAGACAGGCCGCCGTTCTGAACCTCTCCTCACTTTTTAAGAGAAAAGAGAAAACAAGATGTCATCACCGCTTCACAACGGTGACTTTACCACATCCGACGGAATCAGCACAGTACCAACTGGCCTGTGTAGCTGACTTTGAACATGAATCTGCCGCTATCGCACATTACATGCACATATCCCCTCGTGAAGGAATACTCTCATTTGGATATGAAAGATGGGGCCTTAACACGGTGACAGAGAGAATCCACTCGTCCAGAACACACAGGGATCACCAGTGTCAATGGTCGCGGCCCACTAGTTAAAACTATAATGGTCTTCAGACCAAGGTCTTCTGTCGCCTAGGTGGCTGAACAAAAGGACCCTAGCCTGGGGCCGGTTTCCATAAACTTTGTCAAGTAGCCCCCATAGCACTAACAGACAAGTGGAGCCCGCCAGCAAACACTACTCACCCAACCTGGAACGCACCGCTTCTCACAACAGCGGCATGTCCGACAGTTCAGCTGTGGCCTGACAGGTTTCACCCCAACAAACACAGCAAGGAACTGCAGTTGAGAAGCATGCAGCGGCGTGCTCCCAATACGAAAACCGGTGGAGGGTTTTTAGAATGATCATCATCTTCCAGACACTCCAGTACGAAGACAATATCGCCGTATTTTCTCGAAAATAGTGAGAGAGAAAATAAAGATATGATGTCAACGTATCCTTGTTTCCCAAAGCTGCTCCTAAACCTTTCTTCCATCATGGTGTCAAGTGTGGGGATCTACCGAGGCACTTCTTCCTTGTGGTGAAAGCGAGAAGGAGGAGAGTGGGTGGCCCCACCCCTGCTTATATGGGTAAGCTGATAGGGGTGTGGTCAGACGAATATTGGGATTAAAGGTACATTGTGGTCTTTATTCAGTGCGCGTGCACGTATGCGAGATAGTGCAGAGAGCGATGCCGAGCGAGAGCGATACGATACAGAACCCTTTCACGCCCACACTACAGAAGGTTAACCCTTTACTATCACACTACAGATGGTTAACCGTCTGTAGTGTGATAGTAAAGGGTTAACCTTCTGTAGTGTGGTAGTGAAAGGGTTAAGGACTAATGGGAGGTTAATAGAGGGGGGAGCAAGGATGGGATAGGAACCTATGACTCCAGTGGGAAACAATATTAGATTAGGTGGTAAGTATGTGAAGCCAATCCTTATGGTTGACGGATCAATATAGTTGACGGATCAATGTATCGTTGTTTTTTGCCAAATTGAGATTTCTGCCTAACTGTACCCTCCTCACACTGCTGCATCGCCCTGGCTGAGTGCCTATGTCCTCAGCCAATCAGAACACTTGTTACATTAAAAAAATCCATATCTGCCTAACTCACTTGTATGATTGTGACTGACTTCCGAGGCACTTTTCCAACAATCTTGGAGGGTGACTTAGGCGGTTGTTGTATGAGGCTAGCGATATGGATTAGAAGGGGGGGGGGGGCATGGTTGAGTGTTAAAGGGGGGGGTTAGGTGGGGGGGGGGGGGGGGATAGGGGTTTCTGGTTATATTTTGTATTTTTGTATTTTTTGCGGGTTTTGGGTCTGTGTTTGTTGTTTTTTTTGTTTGTTGTCTTTTCATTATTGTTGTTATTGTTGGTGTCAATGTTGTGTTTGTTGTTGAAAAAAAGAAATTGGAAATAAAAATTGTACCAACAAAATGATGATGAGTCATA
>NC_140183.1:20525114-20610114 GCF_963971535.1 Notolepis coatsorum | reverse complement strand
GGGGTTACAGCACAGAGGGCGGGGTTACAGCTCAGAGGGTGGGGCTACAGCTCAGAGGGCGGGGTTACAGCTCAGAGGGCGGGGCTACAGCTCAGAGGGCGGGGTTACAGCTCAGAGGGCGGGGCTACAACTCAGAGGGCGGGGCTACAGCTCAGAGGGCGGGGCTACAGCTCAGAGGGCGGGGCTACAACTCAGAGGGCGGGGTTACAGCTCAGAGGGAAAGTAAGTCAACCACACTCTGGACACAGGTTACAGCTCAGAGGGCGGGGCTACAGCTCAGAGGGAGGGGTTACAGCTCAGAGGGCGGGGTTACAGCTCAGAGGGAGGGGTTACAGCTCAGAGGGCGGGGCTACAACTCAGAGGGAGGGGTTACAGCTCAGAGGGAGGGGTTACAGCTCAGAGGGCGGGGCTACAACTCAGCGGGAGGGGTTATAGCTCAGAGGGAGGGGTTACAGCTCAGAGGGCGGGGCTACAACTCAGAGGGAGGGGTTCCAGCTCAGAGGGAGGGGTTACAGCTCAGAGGGCGGGGCTACAACTCAGAGGGAGGGGTTATAGCTCAGAGGGAGGGGTTACAGCTCAGAGGGCGGGGCTACAACTCACAGGGAGGGGTTATAGCTCAGCGGGAGGGGTTACAGCTCAGAGGGCGGGGCTACAACTCACAGGGAGGGGTTATAGCTCAGCGGGAGGGGTTGCAGCTCAGAGGGTGGGGTTACAACTCAGAGGGAGGGGTTATAGCTCAGAGGGCGGGGCTACAACTCAGAGGGCGGGGCTACAACTCAGAGGGAGGGGTTACAGCTCAGAGGGCGGGGCTACAACTCAGAGGGAGGAGTTACAGCTCAGAGGGAGGGGTTACAGCTCAGAGGGTATGATTGAGTTTCTACATGCATTCAATCAGTCATTCAGTCGTGGTTAGCCACTCAGCCCCTTGTGGCGGCTCAAAGGCATGGCACCATGGTGAGTTCTGCCCCTCCTGTCCCTCAGTGGACATAACTACAGTAGGGGGGTCAGGGGACAGAACCATAACCCTCCCCCAGGAAGAATCACACTGTTCCAGTGGAGTAGTTGAGGGTTAAGTGCCTTGCTGCTCAAGGCTACTTCAGCTGTGGTTGTTTAGGGAGGAGAGCATTATATATTCACATTATTCATTCATATTTATTCATTTGAGTCCACAGACAGAAGCATGAATAACTAACAGCTCAGAGGGAAATTAAGCTAACAAGCACAGGACTCTCTGGGGACAGACACATGGGGTCACGCTCAGAGGCTCTGAGCAGATCATTTCCTTTTTTAAAGCCCTTGTTTACCATGGGTAGATTTAGGGAGCAAGGATGTTCTTTTTCAGCAACCCCCTTGTTCAAACACACGTTTCCACACATTCACACCTGGGAGCTACAGAGCAGCTCCGCTGGAGCAGGTGGGCGTTAAAGTGCCTTGCTCAAGGGCACGGAGGGGAGAGCGTTATTCATTCACTTCTCCTGCTCTGATTTTCCAATTTGGGGATTGAAGCCACCTTTCTAACCTGTAAGGCAACCACTGACACGCCCCATAGGGGAGGATTTAAACAAACCAGCAACGCAGCTAATTATATTACCCTTGTCTTTCTAGGCAACAAGGAGTGTGTGTTTGGGAGGAATATTTTGTGTATTTTATGTCTCAACTATATTAGTCTATTACAGATCCAGCTCGTTTTCATTTAATTATGCCTTGTCTCCACTAGCTCCATGTCCAGCCTGGCAGGGGCTAGCCATGGTCTAGCATGGTATGGAATGGTTGGTTTTGTGTCTCCATTGCATTTCTTGTAAACTCTCCAGTTGCGAGGCCACCTTTCAAAATTCACACCACCGACTGTGGTACACAAGCTGAACCGTGACGATACAACAGCCCCAGCCGGGGTCCAGCCAGGTCTGGCCAGGTTGTGAAAAACAATATAGACGCTCACTGTGTGCCAGACAGGCCATAGTATGGTTAACCCTGGCTAGTGGAGACTATACCAGGCTATAAGTCTATTGGGTTTGTATAATTAGGTGTAATATTTGGTTAATGCAATCATGCAGAAGAAACTTTTTCAGATAAGGTCTTATGACCAGACCATATTTGTGAATATTATTGCGAAATAAGTAATTTACGGCGACAACAACATATAAACAATAGCTAACGAAAATAAACAATAGCTAACAAAAAAATAATCATGATAATCATGATCTTGGTCTCCATGGTAACGAGTGTGGTTGTCACCGTTGTGTCTTCTAGCCTCATCTTCCCCGGCGTGAGGCTCTCCTCGGACGCCCAGTTCAGTGACTTCCTGGATGGCCTTGGCCCCGCCCAGCTGGTTGGACGACAGACGCTGGCCACTCCCTCTATGGGTAGGTGTTAAAAAGCGACCACAATTGAAGCCTATTGTTACTCATTGGCAAAGACAGAACAGAAAACATCACCGTTCACCTATTACAGTTGTTTCTGATCTTGACTCTAACTTTAACCACACTGGAGAGGAGAGCTCAGGTAGACATGGGAAAAACGTTTCTTTGTGATACATCTTTTACCTTTCTTAGGTGAAAACCATTTACTGTAACCCCTTATTAGCTAAATGTCCCTGTTAGCATAACATAGCCTATCTGATAGCGCGTCTGATACAAGTGTCAGGGTTTTAGTCGCCGTGTCGTGTGTGTGACCTCTCCTGTGTCCTGTTAGTCATGATGACGTGACCTCTCCTGTGTCCTGTTAGTCATGCTGTGACCTCTCCTGTGTCCTGTTAGTCATGACGTGACCTCTCCTGTGTCCTGTTAGTCATGCTGTGACCTCTCCTGTGTCCTGTTAGTCATGACGTGACCTCTCCTGTGTCCTGTTAGTCATGCTGTGACCTCTCCTGTGTCCTGTTAGTCATGCTGTGACCTCTCCTGTGTCCTGTTAGTCATGACGTGACCTCTCCTGTGTCCTGTTAGTCATGCTGTGACCTCTCCTGTGTCCTGTTAGTCATGCTGTGACCTCTCCTGTGTCCTGTTAGTCATGACGTGACCTCTCCTGTGTCCTGTTAGTCATGCTGTGACCTCTCCTGTGTCCTGTTAGTCATGCTGTGACCTCTCCTGTGTCCTGTTAGTCATGCTGTGACCTCTCCTGTGTCCTGTTAGTCATGATGACGTGACCTCTCCTGTGTCCTGTTAGTCATGCTGTGACCTCTCCTGTGTCCTGTTAGTCATGCTGTGACCTCTCCTGTGTCCTGTTAGTCATGACGTGACCTCTCCTGTGTCCTGTTAGTCATGCTGTGACCTCTCCTGTGTCCTGTTAGTCATGACGTGACCTCTCCTGTGTCCTGTTAGTCATGCTGTGACCTCTCCTGTGTCCTGTTAGTCATGCTGTGACCTCTCCTGTGTCCTGTTAGTAATGACGTGACCTCTCCTGTGTCCTGTTAGTCATGACGTGACCTCTCCTGTGTCCTGTTAGTCATGCTGTGACCTCTCCTGTGTCCTGTTAGTCATGCTGTGACCTCTCCTGTGTCCTGTTAGTCATGCTGTGACCTCTCCTGTGTCCTGTTAGTCATGCTGTGACCTCTCCTGTGTCCTGTTAGTCATGACGTGACCTCTCCTGTGTCCTGTTAGTCATGACGTGACCTCTCCTGTGTCCTGTTAGTCATGACGTGACCTCTCCTGTGTCCTGTTAGTCATGATGACGTGACCTCTCCTGTGTCCTGTTAGTCATGATGCTGTGACCTCTCCTGTGTCCTGTTAGTCATGCTGTGACCTCTCCTGTGTCCTGTTAGTCATGATGCTGTGACCTCTCCTGTGTCCTGTTAGTCATGATGCTGTGACCTCTCCTGTGTCCTGTTAGTCATGATGATGTGACCTCTCCTGTGTCCTGTTAGTCATGATGCTGTGACCTCTCCTGTGTCCTGTTAGTCATGACGTGACCTCCTGTGTCCTGTTAGTCATGACGTGACCTCTCCTGTGTCCTGTTAGTCATGACGTGACCTCTCCTGTGTCCTGTTAGTCATGATGATGTGACCTCTCCTGTGTCCTGTTAGTCATGACGTGACCTCTCCTGTGTCCTGTTAGTCATGATGCTGTGACCTCTCCTGTGTCCTGTTAGTCATGATGATGTGACCTCTCCTGTGTCCTGTTAGTCATGATGACGTGACCTCTCCTGTGTCCTGTTAGTCATGATGACGTGACCTCTCCTGTGTCCTGTTAGTCATGATGATGTGACCTCTCCTGTGTCCTGTTAGTCATGACGTGACCTCTCCTGTGTCCTCTTAGTCATGACGTGACCTCTCCTGTGTCCTGTTAGTCATGACGTGACCTCTCCTGTGTCCTGTTAGTCATGATGTGACCTCTCCTGTGTCCTGTTAGTCATGACGTGACCTCTCCTGTGTCCTGTTAGTCATGATGATGTGACCTCTCCTGTGTCCTGTTAGTCATGATGACGTGACCTCTCCTGTGTCCTGTTAGTCATGATGCTGTGACCTCTCCTGTGTCCTGTTAGTCATGATGCTGTGACCTCTCCTGTGTCCTGTTAGTCATGATGCTGTGACCTCTCCTGTGTCCTGTTAGTCATGACGTGACCTCTCCTGTGTCCTGTTAGTCATGACGTGACCTCTCCTGTGTCCTGTTAGTCATGACGTGACCTCTCCTGTGTCCTGTTAGTCATGATGCTGTGACCTCTCCTGTGTCCTGTTAGTCATGATGCTGTGACCTCTCCTGTGTCCTGTTAGTCATGATGACGTGACCTCTCCTGTGTCCTGTTAGTCATGATGCTGTGACCTCTCCTGTGTCCTGTTAGTCATGATGACGTGACCTCTCCTGTGTCCTGTTAGTCATGATGCTGTGACCTCTCCTGTGTCCTGTTAGTCATGACGTGACGTGACCTCTCCTGTGTCCTGTTAGTCATGACGTGACCTCTCCTGTGTCCTGTTAGTCATGATGCTGTGACCTCTCCTGTGTCCTGTTAGTCATGATGACGTGACCTCTCCTGTGTCCTGTTAGTCATGACGTGACCTCTCCTGTGTCCTGTTAGTCATGACGTGACCTCTCCTGTGTCCTGTTAGTCATGATGACGTGACCTCTCCTGTGTCCTGTTAGTCATGACGTGACCTCTCCTGTGTCCTGTTAGTCATGACGTGACCTCTGACCTCTGTTACTCAGGTGACATCCAGATCGGCATGGTGGACAAGAAAGGAGCTCTGGAGGTGGAGGTCATCAGAGCCCGTGGCCTTGTGGGAAAAGCAGGTTCCAAGTCACTGCCAGGTAACGTCGCTCTCTAGAGACACTACTGTCCTGCACGGCCAAGAAACGCAAGAGAACATGATCTACAATCATTTGACTGAAATCATTATCTCTAATCTCTTTTTCTCTCCCCACAGCGCCGTATGTAAAGGTCTACCTTCTGGAAAACGGAGCCTGCATAGCCAAAAAGAAAACGAAAGTAGCAAGAAAGACCTTGGACCCTCTTTACCAGCAGCAACTGCCGTTTGAGGAGAGTCCAGGAGGGAAGGTCTTGCAGGTAAACCTATCATTGGGGTCGGAGTGGGAGGGAGGGCACTGGGATCACAATGACAACATCAAGATATAGCAATAACGAACTTACTGTTCACTTTGATGTTCTTTATTTATTAAAACATCAAGCTAGCAATAAGCCACGTACTGTTCACTTTGATGTTCTTTATTAAAACATCACAATTAGCCCAATAGAGAGAGAACCACACACACACACACACACACACACACACACACACACTACATCCTAATATCCCAGTATACAATATATTATCAACGTGCACACGCACAATTAACAATCAAATACAACAGTCAGCCAGCCACTCACTCACTCACTCACTCACTCACTCACTCACTCACTCACTCACTCACTCACTCACTCACTCACTCACTCACTCACTCACTCACTCACTCACTCACTCCCTCACTCACTCACTCACTCACTCACTCACTCACTCACTCACTCACTCACTCACTCACTCACTCACTCACTCACTCACCCACTCACTCACTCACTCACTCACTCACTCACTCACTCACTCACTCACTCACTCACTCACCCACAGTTAGCTTCTCTGCCCCTTGTGGCGGTTCACAAGCATGGCATCAGATCAGTTCAATGTATGTGAGAAGCTTCACCTCCATGACACTGTGTACTGTGTCCTTATTGCTCTCATATCAGTCAATATCACCATAGGGGCACATTCATGACAACTCTGTGTAATAATTATATGTCATATTTTGACCAATGGTTTGTGTCTTGTGTACCCCCCCCCCCCCCCTACAGATCATAGTCTGGGGAGACTACGGACGAATGGACCATAAATCCTTTATGGGAGCAGTTCAGATACTCTTAGACGAGCTGGACCTGTCCAACATGGTGATTGGCTGGTTCAAGCTCTTTCCTCCTTCCTCATTGGTGGACCCTACGTTGGCCCCCCTGACAAGAAGAGCTTCCCAATCCTCATTGGACAGCTTCTCCCGCTCATAGCAGCGCGTGGACTGATTAAGCATTGTTGTAGCAGCCGGTGTTGCAGGCACAGGCCACGCCCCCAAGTTACACTGCATGCTCGATGTTGTGTCTTCTCAAGCCTGTTCCTCGGGGAACCAACGTGGTCCTGTGTTTTGAGCAAAAAAAAACGCTGCACGCTTGGTGCAGCGTGGGGCGAAGTGTGCCGGCGGAGCGCCTGGCGGTCTGGAAAACCAGGCGTCGCTGCTGTTGATGTTGGAGGAAGCCGGAATGAACTCCTTAGCACGAGGAATCTGTCAATTCCAGGTTTTCATCCAATTCCAAGCCATGGGGGGTCGGTACCGAGAACCCGCTAGATGAGTTCTACCGAAGCCCTTTTTTCCAATGAAAAAGAAATGTTTTGTTTTTATTTATTGATTTATTTATTTTTGTTTTATTTATTTATTAATTTCTTTTTTCTTTTTTCGATGTCAATTTACTTGTACCTGAATGGGGGGGGGGGGGGGGGGGGGGTGACAGAAAGCTTGGTCACGCCACGCCAACAGACCTAGCTAGCCGTGCAGATGGAGCGCTGGATACCATTACATCCGGAGAGGGCGTGTATCTCCACCGCGCTCTCCCAGAAACAGAGACACATTAGCTCATGGGTTCACCGTACCTGCTGAACCAAGCCACAGAGGGAGCTCAACCAGAGACACTTTCACCTTAATCAAAGGCAATACTGAAGTGGCTACCGTTTAGGCTCCAACCTTAACGATCAGAACCTAAACTAACTTCTACCGTCTAGGCTCCGTAATGATCAGAACCAAGCCTAACTTCTACCGACTAGGATCCTACCTTAACGATCAGAACCCACACCAAGACTAACTTCTACCGACTAGGATCGTTAACGATCAGAACCAAGGGTAATTTCTACCGTCTAGGCTCCTTAACGATCAGAACCAAGAGTAACTTCTACCGTATAGGCTCCTTAACGGTCAGAACCAAGAGTAACTTCTACCGTCTAGGCTCCTTAACGGTCAGAACCAAGAGTAACTTCTACCGTCTAGGCTCCTTAACGGTCAGAACCAAGAGTAACTTCTACCGACTAGGATCCTACCTTAACGATCAGAACCCACACCAAGACTAACTTCTACCGTCTAGGCTCCTACTGTACCTTAACGATCAGAACCCACACCAAGACTAACTTCTACCATCTAACATCATTCTTTCTCTGTTGATATATTGTATGGAATTTAAATGAGGAAAATCTAAAGAATTTTCTTTTTTTTTTCTTTTTTATATTATTATTATTTTGCATGGACACAAATTTAGCTGAATAATAAATAAAAGAAAATAACAATAATAATAAAGAAAATTATTTTCTTGAGGCTGCAACTTGCAAAAAAAGATGAAGAAAAACTAATAAAACAGATCAGCCATTTTCAACAATTTCTATTATTTTTAAAGATAAATTTCACTAGTGCATGGTTTTCAAGGGGAGTGAATGCAACAGCGTGATTAAAAAAAAATCAAAAAAAATAAGAAGAAAAGGAAAAAAAGACACATTGTTTATCATTCTTTAGACCATTCATTAGTCTGTGTTTTGCAGACGTGCAGAAAAGGGAAATTTTAAAGGAATATTTTAGGGAGTTATTTATCAAAAAAGAAAAAGAAATACTGTTTATGTGACAAAGAGTGATGATGAAAATAAATGTAAATGATTTATTTCATTGTAAAAGGCACAACGCCTTCTAAAGATAAACATTATGTGCAAATTGTACATGTTTCTCTCTCCTCCAGGGTCCATCCATTGCTACCATTGTTCAATTCCCTGATATCGTCCAGATTCGAGGACTGTTGGTTATTTTACAGTTCCGTATTGTTTTAAAAGTATGTATTTTGATTTGGTTTGGTTTGTTTAGAACGAGCATGTTGAAAAGGGATTTTCTGCAACATGGCTTGGGCTCACCTGACAGTAACTCAGCATGTTTTGATAAAGATGATATTTGGACTTTTTGCAGTTTATTGTACAGTGCATGTCAACATCCTTCCTTTTCTCTCACCTCACCTTAAAATCAATTCTACAGCAAATTAGTTACCAGGTCTTTCTCAGCTGGTTATTGAAGTTTTAACAAACATTCCACCCCCCCTCCTCCCCCCGAGATCATATTTTAGTTTAAGTTTTTGAGAAAAAGAAAAAAAAATCCAAGAGTGACATGGAAACTAATTTTATATTTAATGGAGGTTGACAAAACAGTCGTGATTGCAAGTGTATTTTCTTTCAGTATTGTTGACTAACATGCAAAAATAATCTGTATTGGTTGGTTAAGAGGTTTATTATACCCAATCAAGAGGCAGAGAGCGTCTGTTGCTGAGTAATTCCATTTCCCAGGCTGTTGTGAGGATGAGGTCAAAGGTCAAATAACAAGGGATATTGCCACACAAAATGCTTTTTCTTTTTCTTTTCTTCTCGTTCGATGAAAATAAAAATTAATTTACTATATTTTTGTTAGTTTATTTAAAAGCCAAGACCAGTTTATTTTTTATTTTCTATTTTTAGTAATTATTATTAAATGCTTCTCGCGTCTGGGAAGTGTATAAATCTTATAGTTGCAGTACGTCTGAATGAAAATGAAATCGAGGCATTATTCCTTTTCAGCGGTAAGATGATACGTTTTAATGTCACATTGAGAAGCCTTGTTGCTGTTAAACAAGCTATATATTTTTCATTTTGAGTTCCATTGTACATAATTACCTTTAGATGTCAGGATTTGAATTAACAAGCTAACATCAATAGATAATATTTTGGAACAGGAATAATGCCTCCTGCGACGACAAAGACATAATATGTTATTTATCCTTTTGAATGCCTTTTCATTTAATTTTTTTGGTGCAATGTGTTAATTCCGAGGCTATGTCTTGGTAAAGTATGGTTGAGTACAGAGATTTATGTAAGTTATTTTTCAAATTAAAAATTAAAAAAATGGATATTACACTGATGCTGAGTGTCGCGGTGTCAATGAGACGATGATCGGTGTGGCGATCACTGCACACACACACACACACGTACATAGACACCCATGTATATACACACAGACACATACACACACACATACATAGACACTCATGTATATACACACGCACACATACACACACGTACATAGACACTCATGTATATACACATACACACACACGCATACATAGACACTCATGTATATACACATACACACACACACATACACACACACACATGTACATAGACACTCATGTATATACACGCGCACACATACACACACATACGTACATAGACACCCATGTATATACTGTACACACAGACACATACACACGCATACATAGACACTCATGTATATACACACGCACACATACATAGACACTCATGTATATAGACACAGACACTTACACACACACACACACACATACATAGACAAGCATGTACTGTATATACACATGCACACATGCACACATACACACACACACATACATAGACAAGCATGTACTGTATATACACATGCACACATACACACACACACACACACTCATGTATATGTAACGGATGGTCTTCCGATGTTGTTGTGAAGTGACTGGGGTGAGTAGCGGTGCTAAGGGTTAAACTCACTCTCATCCTCAAAAGACACATAGACACGTTACAAAGCAGTGAGTTCACTTCTTGGTATAGCGGTCTGTGCTGTTGCCCACGGCGTGGGAGACCCGGGTTCGAAACTCCCTCAGGGCATCGAAGTTTAAGGTGACGATGTCACAACCGTTACATATATACACACGGACACATACTGTACACATGTACAAATAAACCTCTTGATTCTTGTACATAGACACTCATGTATATACCCACGCACACATACACACACACACACGTACATAGACACTCATGTACAGTACATACACACGCACACATACACACACACACACACACACTCATGTATATACACACAGACACATACACACACATATACATACACACACATATACACACACACACACACACACATACAGACACTCATGTATATACACACAGACACATACACACACATACACACGTACATAAAGAGTGAAGTGATATTATATGAACAATGCAGTCAAAGTAATAATGGGCCTAAATGATTCCTCATTTGAAAGCCGCTGCCCTGAGACGGAAGGAAGCAGCAGGCCTACGAGAGGCTCTTCAGGGTCACAGCAGGTCACAGCAGGCCTACGAGAGGCTCTTCAGGGTCACAGCAGGTCACAGCAGGCCTACGAGAGGCTCTTCAGGGTCACAGCAGGTCACAGCAGGCCTACGAGAGGCTCTTCAGGGTCACAGCAGGTCACAGCAGGCCTACGAGAGGCTCTTCAGGGTCACAGCAGGTCACAGCAGGTCTACGAGAGGCTCTTCAGGGTCACAGCAGGTCACAGCAGGCCTACGAGAGGCTCTTCAGGGTCACAGCAGGTCACAACAGGCCTACGAGATGAGAGGCTCTTCAGGGTCACAGCAGGTCACAACAGGCCTACGACATGAGGGGCTCTTCAGGGTCACAGCAGGTCACAGCAGGCCTACGACATGAGGGGCTCTTTTTTTTTTTTTTTTTTTTTTTTTTAACAATATATTTATTGGGTTTTAGTTTGCAAATTACAACATGTATATCAGCAGAGCAGTATTCAGCAAACATTTTCACCCCGTTCTCCCTCCCCTAACCCCACCCCACAAAATAATAATTAATTTCAAAAACAGGTTCACATAGGAAGGATACAGATTTAAATAAAAAATAAACATAAATAAATAATAATACAACCAAAATGTTTTACACATTAAGTAAAGGGTGTTTCTTGTCGTTTTTACACAATGATAAGAGTTGTCCCACAGTACTCCCCCTAATCCCGTTCTTGTTGAAGCAAGTTCCCAACATTCGTATTATGCTTTAAGAAGTACACAAATGGTCCCCAGGCATTATCAAAAATGTTTTGTTTACGTCTAACAATATACACCATCTTTTCCATTGACATATTTGAGGCCATTTCTTTAATCCACATACCAATTCTTGGTCCATCAACATTTTTCCAATTAAGAGCTATTACACGTTTTGCTTGTAATATGCACATATCTATAAATCTAAACTCTTTGCGTTGTAGATGTGGGGTGGTAGGATATAAACCAAGAATAAAAAGCTTGGGATTCAATGGCAACTTCTTTGATAAGATTTGATCGATCAGATCAATAACATCTTGCCAGAAGGTTTTCACTTTCACACATTCCCATATGCAGTGGAACAGTGTCCCCCTTTCCTCACTACACTTAATACAAGTATCTGGAATATTATCATTAAACTTATGCAATTTAACAGGAGTTATATATGTACGCATGAGCCATTTATATTGTATAAGTTTTAGGTTGCTACTGACTGTCTGACTCTGTGCCTCTTTACATGCCACGCTCCATTCTTCTAAAGATATTCCCTCCTCTATGTCTTCGTTCCATTGATTCAGTTTTGATTCAGATGATTCATCTGAACCAGATACAAATAAGTCGTATAGCATTGAAATTATACCTTTACCATAACAGTGTCTAGTGACTGCTACCTCTAAGATGGAAATGTTCGGTATATCCAATGAATGGTTCTGAGATGATATAAAACTCCTTAGCTGAAGATATTTAAAAAAGTGATGTTTCGGAATATCATATTTTGTAGATATTTCCGCAAAGGACATGAATACTTCATCCTCCTCCCTGTATACGTCTTGCACTTTCCTTAACCCCTTTTCAGCCCATACTTTAAATCCACTATCGTTTTGCCCTGATTTAAAATTGGCATTGCCCCAAATAGGACTGAACCTGGATCGGGACGAATTTATATTCAAATATTTGAGTGCGTCAAACCACACATCTATCATGTTTAAAATAATGGGGTTGTCTGTATTTTTCTTCAGATATTTACGGTCTCCAGAATACAAATACAGGTGCAAGGGTAAGCTCGGTTTAACAGAGCAGGATTCTGAATGGATCCAAGCAGGGGGATTCTCCGATGAGAAGTAAAACATGATCGTCCGCAGTTGTGCTGCCCAGTAATACCATTGGATATTTGGGCATTTCAGGCCTCCTCGGTCATATGGTAGGTAAAGTAGAGATAGACGTAATCTGGGGCGTTTATTTTGCCATATAAAGTTGGTAAACAGTTTCTTGATTCTTGTGAACAAAGACGAGGGGGGGGGTAAAGGGATCATGAGGGGCTCTTTAGGGAGGTCCCCACCTCCCTAAAACAAGCCAGAGTCACGCCCCTCATAAAAAAACCAACCCTGAACCCCACCGTCATAGCCAACTATCGTCCTGTCTCTCTTCTCTCCTTTCTTTCTAAAACACTTGAACGTGCTGTATCCAACCAACTTACTGCTTATCTCTTACAGAATGACCTCCTAGACCCCAATCAGTCTGGCTTCCGGACTGGCCACTCCACAGAAACGGCCCTCATTGCGGTCACAGAGGCACTTCACTTAGCAAAAGCGAAAGGCCTCTCCTCTGTCCTGATTCTCCTAGATCTATCTGCAGCCTTCGACACAGTCAACCATCAGATCCTCCTCGCGGCCCTCGCAGGAATGGGAGTGGCTGGATCTGCGCTGACATGGCTGACATCATACCTCAACGACCGCTCCTACCAAGTGTCATGGAGAGGGACTCTGTCGGCCACCCGCCCCCTCCAGACGGGTGTCCCCCAGGGCTCGGTCCTAGGACCCCTTCTCTTCTCCCTCTACACTAAATCACTGGGTAACATTATCACGTCTCATGGCTTCTCATATCATTGTTATGCCGATGATACTCAACTCTTCCTCTCCTTCCCTCCCTCAGATATCCACGTCTCTGAGCGGATCTCGGCCTGTCTGTCCGACATCTCCGCCTGGATGACGACCAACCACCTCAAACTGAACCTAAGCAAAACAGAATTGCTCCACCTGCCGGCCAAATCCTCCCCCCTGACCGACCTCTCCATCACAGTCGAGAATGCAGCTGTGACCGCGTCCCCGACCGCCAAGAACCTTGGTGTTGTCCTCGACGACCAGTTGAACTTCTCTGCTCACATCGCAGCGACAACCAGAACCTGCAGATTCCTCCTGAGCAACGTCAGAAGGATACGCCCCTTCCTGACAAAAGAAGCCACCCAACTCCTCATCCAATCAACAGTCATCTCCCGCCTCGACTACTGCAACGCACTGCTAGCTGGCCTCCCGGCCACTGCCACCAAGCCTCTTCAACTCATTCAAAACGCAGCGGCCCGCCTGATATCAAACCTACCGAAGTCGGCCCATGTCACCCCACTTCTTAGGGACCTGCACTGGCTCCCCATTGCTGCACGTATCCGCTTCAAGGCCCTCGACCTAGCATACCGTGCAGCAAAGGGAACCGCTCCCGCCTACCTCCGGTCAATGGTCTCTAACTACACACCCTCAAGACCCCTACGCTCTGCATCTTCTGGCCGCCTCAGACCTACTCCTATCCAAGCTCCCGGAGGGTCATCAAAGAGAAGCCGCCTATTCTCAGTCCTTGCCCCACAATGGTGGAATGAACTACCCATCCCAGTTAGGACAGCCGAATCCCGTCCAATCTTTCGCCGTCGACTAAAGACTCACTTCTTCAACCATTATCTGAAATGATTAAAAAAAAAAATAAAAAAAAATCTAACCCTGACTAACCTTACTGTCATGCACTTGTCCTAATAAACTAACCTACACTGTAACACGCAACACTTGATGAACATTGTTACTCAGCTGATAGAGTTGTACCCTTCTTGCTGTCTTGTCGTACAGAACTTGTAAGTCGCTTTGGATAAAAGCGTCAGCTAAATGACTAAATGTAAATGTAAATGTAAACAGGCCTACGACATGAGAGGCTCTTCAGGGTCACAGCAGGTCACAGCAGGCCTACGACATGAGGGGCTCTTCAGGGTCACAGCAGGTCACAGCAGGCCTACGACATGAGGGGCTCTTCAGGGTCACAGCAGGTCACAGCAGGCCTACGACATGAGAGGCTCTTCAGGGTCACAGCAGGTCACAACAGGCCTACGAGATGAGAGGCTCTTCAGGGTCACAGCAGGTCACAGCAGGCCTACGACATGAGGGGCTCTTCAGGGTCACAGCAGGTCACAACAGGCCTACGAGATGAGAGGCTCTTCAGGGTCACAGCAGGTCACAGCAGGCCTACGACATGAGAGGCTCTTCAGGGTCACAGCAGGTCACAACAGGCCTACGAGATGAGAGGCTCTTCAGGGTCACAGCAGGTCACAGCAGGCCTACGACATGAGGGGCTCTTCAGGGTCACAGCAGGTCACAACAGGCCTACGAGATGAGAGGCTCTTCAGGGTCACAGCAGGTCACAACAGGCCTACGAGATGAGAGGCTCTTCAGGGTCACAGCAGGTCACAGCAGGCCTACGACATGAGGGGCTCTTCAGGGTCACAGCAGGTCACAACAGGCCTACGAGATGAGAGGCTCTTCAGGGTCACAGCAGGTCACAGCAGGCCTACGACATGAGGGGCTCTTCAGGGTCACAGCAGGTCACAGCAGGCCTACAACATGAGAGGCTCTTCAGGGTCACAGCAGGTCACAGCAGGCCTACAACATGAGAGGCTCTTCAGGGTCACAGCAGGTCACAACAGGCCTACGAGATGAGGGGCTCTTCAGGGTCACAGCAGGTCACAGCAGGCCTACGACATGAGGGGCTCTTCAGGGTCACAGCAGGTCACAGCAGGTCACAGCAGGCCTACAACATGAGAGGCTCTTCAGGGTCACAGCAGGCCTACGACATGAGGGGCTCTTCAGGGTCACAGCAGGTCACAGCAGGTCACAGCAGGCCTACAACATGAGAGGCTCTTCAGGGTCACAGCAGGTCACAGCAGGCCTACGACATGAGGGGCTCTTCAGGGTCACAGCAGGTCACAGCAGGTCACAGCAGGCCTACAACATGAGAGGCTCTTCAGGGTCACAGCAGGTCACAGCAGGCCTACAACATGAGAGGCTCTTCAGGGTCACAGCAGGTCACAGCAGGCCTACGACATGAGAGGCTCTTCAGGTCAGCAGGTCACAGCAGGCCTACGATATGAGAGGCTCTTCAGGGTCACAGCAGGTCACAGCAGGTCACAGCAGGCCTACAACATGAGAGGCTCTTCAGGGTCACAGCAGGTCACAGCAGGCCTACGAGATGAGGGGCTCTTCAGGGTCACAGCAGGCCTACAACATGAGAGGCTCTTCAGGGTCACAGCAGGTCACAGCAGGTCACAGCAGGCCTACGACATGAGAGGCTCTTCAGGGTCACAGCAGGTCACAGCAGGTCACAGCAGGTCACAGCAGGTCCCAGCAGGTCACAGCAGGTCACAGCAGGTCACTCCATGAGGCTGAGGGTGAACAGAACCCCGTGACAGAGCTGGTTCACCACTTCCACCAAACACTTCTGCTGCCAACTGCTTACAACACAACATACAGACTGTGTCCTTCAGTTTTACATTAGTTTAGATTAGAGTAGAGTAGAGTAGAGTAGAGTAGAGTAGAGTAGAGTAGAGTAGAGTAGAGTAGAGTAGAGTAGAGTAGAGTAGAACAGAGTAGAGTAGAGTAGAGTAGAGTAGAGTAGAGTAGAACAGAGTAGAGTAGAGTAGAGTAGAGTAGAGTAGTTTAGAGTAGAGTAGAGTAGTTTAGAGTAGAGTAGAGTAGAGTAGAACAGAGTAGAGTAGAGTAGAGTAGAGTAGAGTAGAGTAGAGTAGTTTAGAGTAGAGTAGAGTAGAGTAGAATAGAGTAGAGTAGAGTAGAGTAGAGTAGAACAGAGTAGAGTAGAGTAGAGTAGAGTAGAGTAGTTTAGAGTAGAGTAGAGTAGAGTAGAGTAGAGTAGAGTAGAGTAGAGTAGAGTAGAGTAGAACAGAGTAGAGTAGAGTAGAGTAGAGTAGAGTAGAGTAGTTTAGAGTAGTTTAGAGTAGAGTAGAGTAGAGTAGAGTAGAGTAGAGTAGAGTAGAGTAGAGTAGAGTAGAACAGAGTAGAGTAGAGTAGAGTAGAACAGAGTAGAGTAGAGTAGAGTAGAGTAGTTTAGATTAGATTAGATTCAAATGTATTGTCATCGTACAGCACAAGTACAACGAAAAGAAGTTTGGCATCTAAGAAGAGTGCAAATGTAAAACTAGCAGTAAAGTGCAATAGTAATATACAATGTACAGGTGATTCATATGGATATGAAATATAGAAATGAGTACTACAGAGTAATAGTGCTAATAAGATGAGGTGTATGTACAGTGTTATAGTATTATTATGTGCAGTGATACAGGTATAAAGACACTATGGTACTGGTAGTAAGTCATACTGGCCAGAAGTGTAACTAGTAAGAGTAGGTAAGGGATATGTACAGATTTAGATATAGTATCTACAGATATGTAAAAATTATTATAATGCAGGTATGTAATAATAATAATAATAATATCTTAAATGTATATAGCGCCTTTCAGGAGACCCAAGGCGCTTAACAGCTAAGAGAGGGGGACAGGGAACAACGTAACAACTAAATAATAATCAAAAGGAAAGAAAGAAAGAAAGAAAGAAAGAAAGAAAGAAAGAAAGAAAGAAAGAAAGAAAGAAAGAAAGAAAGAAAGAAAGAAAGAAAGAAAGAAAGAAAGAAAGAAAAAAAGAAAAAAAGAAAACGAAAGAAAAAAGGGGAAATCAGGCAGAGTAATTTACAAATTTGGTGAAAAGGTGGGTTTTGAGTTGGGATTTGAAGGAGTGCAGGCATGTAGCACTGCGGATGTTTTGAGGGAGCGAGTTCCAGAGGGTGGGTGCGGCCACAGAGAAGGCTCTGGGACCAACAGTCCGCATGTTGGTGGTGGTGATGGAGAGGAGACCGGAGTCAGAGGATGTAGGGATGGAGGAGGTCCGCTAGGTACCGGGGGGCAAGGGAGTGAAGGGCTCTGTAGGTAGGTGATGAGGAGGATCTTGAGATTGATGCAGGACTTGACTGGAAGCCAGTGGAGGTGGATGAGGGTGGGGGTGATGTGGTGCCAGGACTTGGTGCGGGTGAGAACCCTGGCAGCAGAACATTTACTGTATATATATATATACAGTAAATGTAAATATATGTATATGGTATATACAGCATTATTGTACATGCTGTCATACAGAGTTATATGGGTTCATAATACAGTAGGCAGTAGTACAGTAGTACAGTACATATAGAAAGGATTATATGAGTTTAGTAGCAGTTTGGTGAGAGAGAGAGAGAACCTCTTCCCATTGGCTGACCCACTTTCTTTTCTTCTGAGTTCTGAATTAGAGTTTACGTTTTATATTCGAAGGGCACCTACCTAGTTTGTAAATGTGTCGGTCTGTGTGCTACAGTTATACATCTATGAAGGACCCTACATTATGCAGTATACATACTACGCCATATAGTAGGCTAGAGTATTGTAAGTCTAATAATTCATAGAACACATACGTACACAAGTCTGCCATACAGGTAAAGGAACCATAATGTGCCACACGTAAAGGATATTCCAAAGTTTTTTTGTCACACCTATTCGTTGATGATCCCTCACACAATACAGTAGTACAGTAACACTAACAGTGTGACCTGCTCTGCCTCTGTGTTTAACTCATCCTGACCAGAACACAGGAACCAGAGAATCTATGGTAACTGCAAAAGGAATCTGCTCCAACAACAGTAGATTTTATGTTAGTTGTCGACATGTCACTAGAGAACAAAGTCCTTTAATTTTACACCTTAGTAACCCTATAAAATGACCATATCAATTAAATAAGGATTAGGGGGCGACAGTGGCTCGGCAGGTAGAGCGGTCGCCTCGTAAAGGAAGGTGCCTCCCGGCCAGCGTGTCGAAGTGTCCTTGAGCATATATAAATGTAGGCCATTTACCATTTAAGAGAAATTAAGAAAATAATTATGTAGAATTGTGCATGGAATAAGTCAAATGTAGTACCTCAGACAAAGAACCATATAACTCATTTTATGTTTTAACAATGTTTTTAAACTCTTATCTGAAGATGGTAAGTTAGAGTATTGTGTTCATTCATAGTTATAGACAGTAGAGGTTGAGTACTTTATTATCTTTTGAAATGTGGACACTGAGGAAGATGCTGAAGATAACATGGAAGGATAAGATCAAGAATGAGGAGGTACTGAGAAGAGCGGATATGCAAGGGGGACAGCTGCTGGAGAGGTTGAAAAAGAGAAAGATGGAGTTGTGCGGGCATGTTCTGAGAGGATCCAGCGGGGAGATGTTCAAGAAGGTGGTGATGGGGAAGGTGGATGGAAAGAGAGGAAGTGGAAGACCAAGAAGAGGCTGGGTAGACGATGTCTGTGATTGGAGTGGAGTGAGAGGCGGAGTCAAGGAGTTGGAGAGAAGAAGTGGGGACAGAATGGGTTGGAGAGTGATAGGCAACCTTCGGAACGAAGAAGCCACCTAATGATGATGATGGTAAGTTAAAGTGTTGTGTTCGTTCATAGTTAAAGACAGTAGAAGTTGAATTGAGTACTATATTATCTAAAGGTGGTAAGTTAGAGTGTTGTGTTCATTCATAGTTAAAGACAGTAGAAGTTGAGTACGTTATTATCTAAAGATGGTAAGTTAGAGTGTTGTATTAATTCATAGTTAAACAGTAGAGGTAGAGGTTGAGTACTTTCTTGTGATGTATCACATTCACACTCCAAGTGATTTAGATTAACCCCACAACGGCAAATACATGGGCTGTCCAAAAATGGCCATATATGGTCAATATGGTTATTTTGTGCAAGGGTTCAATTAACGGACAAAAACCCTGAATTGCAATCCTTAAAAACTGATTACAACCCCTTAATTAAAATGTAGGCTCCTTAATTTACTGATGAAGGTGGTTAACCTCTGACTGAAGGCATGTTTCAGGTGTCTGCTATGTTGATTTTCATCCCTTGACTTTCTGTTCTTGATGGTGTAATGGGAGGTTCCTGTTCTCCTTGGTGGGCCTTCTAAGAAACGTTTTGCAACAAAATGACATGTGAGATGAGTAACCACTGGGGTTGGAGAGCTTCTTGTTTTGCCTCTATATAAGAAGACAGAGCAAACTACAAATAGGACTCAGAGAAACCACTAGGTCTGTACTCTGTCAGCTAAGATGCTTTTATCCTGTGGAGTTTGATACAGCATTTGACTATATAATGGTCATTTAATATACATTTGTTTGTTTATTTAAAAGCCAAGACCAGTTTATTTTTCATTTGCTATTATTGCATTATTAAATGATCCACTATCCTGAGTTTCATTTCCAAACGAGAAGCTGAAATTGAAGTGAAACTTTCACCTCAGTGTCCTCGACATCTCTCTCGTAACCCAGGGAATGTGTGAAGCCATGCCAGTCCCCTGCGTCCCGCCAAGACAGAGGCTGAGGGACGCCGGTTCCCTCGTTGTGGACATTTACACGACTGGAAACAATGAGGGCTGGAGGAGAACCTCCCTCCTCTTCTTCACCTGCAGCCTGTTCAGCCTCTTCCTCTGCTCCTTGCTCCACCTCTACCTCCACTACACCTTGGGCTATGAGACGGCCGTGGCTGGAGGTATAGCAGGCTGCGTGGGGACAGTACTGGCCATTACTTTCTTTCTCTCCAAGCAAGCGCGGTGCGTAGGGATTCTATTTGTGATCTCCTGTTTCATGAAGAAGAGCAGGAAACTGCTCCTGACGGCGGGGATCAGCTTCGTGGTCCTCAGGAACGTCCAGAACACGTTAGAGAACCTCACTGGCCTCTTCAGGAGTATGATATGTAACCTGCAGGCTAAGAGGGAAGCACTCAACTTCACGCCACTGGACCAGTACCGCAGGATGTTAGAATGGGTTTGGGATGTACTCAAGGGAGTCTCGGATTTCGGGTTGGTGAACATCCACACCGAACTGAAGGTTTCGCCCAGAGTGGACTCGGTGAGGCTCCGGGACAAACTCACGGAGGCGCAGCAGAGTCTGAACAAGACCGTGAGGTACGCCCAGTCTGTCATGAAGACCATGTCCTCCGTCAGCCACTGGATGTTCCCCGCCCTCAGCCTCCTGCTGCTCCTGGCCTTCATGGCGCGCCACGTTAAGAAATACTGCAATGACATGAAATATGAAAACATGTTCATCAACCGCAAGTTTGTTTGTTTTGACGAGAGGCGGAAGGCGGAGGGGAAGCCTCATGTCCTTCCCCTCACACCGAAGGAGACCAAGCTCTACCTCTCCATCGCCTCTCCCCGTCTCACACCCAAGGAAGGGAAGGCTATGGTGAAATTCGGGGTTCCGGTTTTCACCCACGTCGTAGCTTGGACCATCTTCATAGGCATGGATGTTCTGATGTACTACTTTGTGGATATCCTCACCAGACGGCTGGCGGAGCTCGAACCATTCAAAGTGCCCTTGATAATGAACGTCGCTGTAGGTACAGTACGTGTGTAAACTCTCTCTGCTGCATGACCACCAGTAACTGCTTTCAGATGAAAGGGTCTAACTTCCTGTGCAGTGGTAGTTTTATATTTCTTTAGTCTACTTGACAATTATTAAAATACAGTACATGTTACAACAAGTCAAGCCTCCTAAAATGATCAATTTTAGCACAAAAAAAAGTCACAGACTTCAGCAGCACATACTGTAGTATTTACATAAACATGTATTACACATATTATCATCAGCCTGTCCTGAGTTACTCTGGGATATTTTCTAGGAGCCGCTTCCTAACGCTCATCTTGAAACTATACGGGTTCCAGCCCTGTTTGATATCAAAGGCAACTCATTCCACTCCGGTAGAGTTCTGTTCCACCATGACTTACTTACAAGATCCAGTAATAAGACTAAAATGACAAAAATGTTGTTGATATATTCCTCGTACATCACCGCATGCTGTACTGACCGTTGTTTGTCGAGTCAAGTCACATTTATGTATAGAGCACATTAAATGTTTTTACATTTTTTAAAACAGCAGGAGTTGAGGAATGCTTTCCAGTCACTACACTAGAATACATAGCAATAACAAAGAACAAAACAACACAACACCACAGTATAACACTGTATGAAACACTACAAAGTCAATAGAATACAGTACAGATATACAATAAAATAATAAGATAAGATAGGAATAAAACAAGGCAACCTGCACTAAAAGCAAGAGAGAAAAGGTGGGTCTTTAGATGTGATTTAAAGGTTTCAATAGTAGGACAGGACTTAATGTGAGACGGGAGAATGTTCCAGAGTCTGGCGGCAGCAGCAGAAAAAGCTGTCATAACTGTCTGCTCTAATGAGACGTGAGTGAGGGACTGAGAGGAGTTGTTGTGAGGACGACCTAAATGACCTGCGAGCAGAATAAGGAGTCAGCAGGTCCGTCATGTGGTGTTAACCCATGGAGGGCTTTAAATTATAACCAATAACATAGTAACCATTATCTCCAATGGCAAGTGGGAAAACGATTTCTACCCCTAGGGGACCACTGCTCTTAACAGAGAGACAGGTTGATGCTCTGTTTATACTCCTAGGAGACCACGGCTCTCAGACAGACAGACAGACAGACAGACAGACAGACAGACAGACAGACAGACAGACAGACAGACAGACAGACAGACAGACAGACAGACAGACAGACAGACAGACAGACAGACAGACAGACAACAGACAGACAGACAGACAGACAGACAGACAGACAGACAGACAGACAGACAGACAGACAGACATACAGACAGACAGACATACAGACAGACAGACAGACAGACAGACAGACAGACAGACAGACAGACAGACAGACAGACAGACAGACAGACAGACAGACAGACAGACAGACATACAGACAGACAGACAGACAGACAGACAGACAAACAGGTTGATGCTCTGTTTCTACTCATAGGAGACCACAGCTCTCAGACAGACAGACAGACAGACAGACAGACAGACAGACAGACAGACAGACAGACAGACAGACAGACAGACAGACAGACAGACAGACAGACAGACAGACAGACAGACAGACAGACAGACAGACAGACAGACAGGTTGATGCTCTGTTTCTACCCCTAGGAGACCACAGCTCTTAGACAGACAGGTTGATGCTCTGTTTTAGGAGACCACAGCTCTCAGACAGACAGGTTGATGCTCTGTTTTAGGAGACCACAGCTCTCAGACAGACAGGTTGATGCTCTGTTTTAGGAGACCACAGCTCTCAGACAGACAGGTTGATGCTCTGTTTTAGGAGACCACAGCTCTCAGACAGACAGGTTGATGCTCTGTTTCTACTCCTAGGGGACCACAGCTCTCAGACAGACAGACAGACAGACAGACAGACAGACAGACAGACAGACAGACAGACAGACAGACAGACAGACAGACAGACAGACAGACAGACAGACAGACAGACAGACAGACAGACAGACAGACAGGTTGATGCTCTGTTTCTACCGCCGCGGGGGGGGGGGTCGCCAGATGATTAAAAAAAAATATAAAAAAAAATCCAAAAAAAATAAAAACTATTTTAAATTTTTTTTTGCAGTCAGGCCACTAAACTTAGAAGCAGGCCAGGCCGCGTCTATATTAAAGGCAGCCCAAGAGTGCTTCCGCATTGGCGTTTTGCGCTCTGATTGGCCGAGCGCACGCATGCGCATGAGCCGCGACGCGCTCCTTAGCCAGGAATCGAAACTCCGTTTAAGCTCCAGAGAGCGAGGCTGAAAATCCACAGTTCTTGCCCCACTGATGGAG
This sequence comes from Notolepis coatsorum, assembly GCF_963971535.1. Taxonomy (NCBI): domain Eukaryota; kingdom Metazoa; phylum Chordata; class Actinopteri; order Aulopiformes; family Paralepididae; genus Notolepis; species Notolepis coatsorum. Next base: position 20,586,960 of record NC_140183.1, on the reverse strand, counting down.
CCGAATCCCGGATCCGAGTTTTCTGATGAATACCCCCAAAATATGGAGGTCCCGAACGCAATTAAGTATTGATTACGCCGTAACAAATCATTAAAAAAAAGATACCGTTAACTGGAGTATGTTGTTTCTTTACATATATGTTGGATTAGAGAATTGGTTTGTCATGACAATCCAATAAAAAATTGCACACAGTAACTACATGCATCATTGTTTACAATGAACGATGGGGCTGGGCTGGGGCGCGCGGTGCTCCGGTGGCGGCGGCGGCGGTTGACCGATGGCGATGCCGAGGACAAGCGCGCGTCCGGCGTGTAAGGCGGCCGGTGAGAGAGCGCGGCGCTTAGTTTAACGCGTCGATTAGCCCCACCATTCATTGTAAACAATGATGTCTGTTGTTGTAGCCACCGGGTAAATTGCGATTTTTTATTGGATTGTCATGACAAACCAATTCTCTAATCCAACATATATGTAAAGAAACAACATACTCCAGTTAACGGTATATTTTTTTAATGATTTGTTACGGCGTAATCAATACTTAATTGCGTTCGGGACCTCCATATTTTGGGGGTATTCATCAGAAAACTCGGATCCGGGATTCGGCTCCATCAGTGGGGCAAGAACTGTGGATTTTCAGCCTCGCTCTCTGGAGCTTAAACGGAGTTTCGATTCCTGGCTAAGGAGCGCGTTGCGGCTCATGCGCATGCGCGCGCTCGGCCAATCAGAGCGCAAAGCGCCAATGCGGAAGCACTCTTGGGCTGCCTTTAATATAGACGCGGCCAGGCCAGTGTTTCTAGTTGCAGCAGCGCAATAGTTAGATAACCTAGGTGGGGAACAACCAGGAGATCACTGCAACTCACACAAGTTGGAGTGAAGTGTCTTATCTTCATTCATGTATCTCTATCTAAGTTCATTGATCGTATAGTGTTCTATATCCCCCTTTCCCTCTGCATTGGTTTTAGGTATTTTCAGATGTTCGGTTTCAAGTAAGAGGAGACTGACGATATGGTCAAAATCAACGGGCGGCGGTGTTTATTAATAAAACAGCTTTAGGAATTAAAACAGTACATCGTCTCTTTGGTTCAATCTAATTGTCTCTTTCATTTGGCTGTTGTCGTCTCTCGGTGCTGTTCGCTGTCTCAGGTTGTCCCTGGCCAACACGCGTTCTCTCTAGTGGTCCGTGGTCTGGTTGCCACGGCAACCTTTCTTTCGGATCCTGGGAGGTTTGGGAGCGCTTTCATCTACCCTCGGTGGAGTCTGGATATGAGCCTCGGCTCAGTCATCTGGTCTCAATTTGCTCTCTGTCTCATCGGCTCTTCAGTAGCCTGAGTGGCGAGTCTCCCTCTGTCGGTGGAGGTTTTCAGCGCTCCAGCTGCGATGCGATCTCTGTCATCGTTTGTCCCCATGGCTCTGTGTCTTCAGGTCCTTTCTGGTGTGTCAGCGCTTCCCCTGATGCGAAGTGATTTCGTCTGTCATCGGGTCTCAGTCCCTCTGTGTCACGGCTTGGCTCTCAGGATCCTTCTGGTGTGAGTCGTGTGTCTAGTGAGTCGCCATCCGCCCTTTTTATCAGAGGAGAGAGAGAGAGAGAGAGAGGGAGGGGGAGACAGAGAGCGAAAGGGGGGGGGAGACCCTGCCTGCCTGTTCACGTCCATACGCTTTTCTTATTTTGGTCCACATTCCAGCAGAAACCTGTCTGTTGGTGTCCTGTGTCCACATGTTACACAATTTCTTCTGCTGACACAACCATTTGGTTCTGGTGACAACGGTTTTCACAGTCTATGGGGAGACAGACTGGCTCTTGATGCATTCATAATAAAACATGAGCTATTTCCATCTACAAACTCTTTACCATTCTGTAATTGCATTTTAGAATACTAAGATAATTCTTTATTGTCTAGCCAGTGACTCACTGTCTTGTCTTCAGTTGGGTCCACTTTTTACTTTATTTGATTGAACTATTTATCTTACTGTTTGTTTTTCCTATTCTAAAGTACGCTGTAATCTAGGTTTTAGCTCTATTTTGATCACTTATTATTTTGTTCAGTATTAACATTAATTTACAAACAATGTCTTTGTATGTGGTTCACTTATGGTCAACTTTTCATGCCTGCCAAACCTATTTCTCTAAGGTGATTTGGTATGACAGCTCACTTTTAACATAATGGTCCTTTCTTTACATATGTGTTGCAATGTTTTCTAAAGCCATCTAACTAATCTCTCTGACAAAGCCATTAGTTTTCTTTATATCCTTAAGGTCTAAAAACCATCTAGTCTACCTATTAGAGTGGCATTCTACTGTGTAAGGGGCGATTTCCAAATAGCCTGTGTCACCTTTTTGACCTCTGGGGTAGTCAGCAGCTGCCGTGTTGTAACCTGAAATTCCTTCCTTGTCTCATACCACTTACTTTAAACAACCTCGCTTCCTGCCAGCTGGCCGGGTGAGGGGCCATTGTCTCTCAACCTCTTTAGCCTAGGGTCTCAGAAATAACTTCACATGGTGTTCAATCACCCTGTCTTTCAAATCAACTTCTCTGTTTTATCATTTGGTACATTTATAGTTGCTTATGTTCATGTTTTCATTTAGAAATATACGACAATCCACCCTTAGGGGGTTTAATAACCTCCTATACAACATCAATATTCTAAATTAAAACATGTTAAAAATCATATCCATAATTTTTGCTAATATTTTTCAAAATTTCAAAAAAAATCCAAAATTGACCCAAATCAAACTACAAAACCCCTTTCCATCTGTACAGTTACAAAATCATCATTTCACCTACCTTTTCCTCCTTTCACAATTATACACATTTATCAGTTATTATTATGACATCCAGTCTAGGTCCGTCTCTCTATACAAAGAGATGATCGTACCATTCTCAGCTTCTTTTCGTTTAAGACTATATTTATCCATGTACTTAGCTTAAATGTCTATTTTGTGTAATGGACTCTGCAAGAAAAGATTAATACATCACACCACTAAAATATTAACACTCTAAACATTTGAGGGAAATTCAAACCAGCAACATAAATCATTTTTACTCCTTAAAAAGACCACTGAGGCCTCAATTATTCTTCGCTTTCATCCCTGTCAGTTATCTCTGTTTAAACCTCCTAAGGCCTTTACTGCTAACTCGTTTTTGACCGTTTTCTTCTTGTTGTATCTTGTGCTAATCACCGCCCCTTCTTCGTTGTATGCAGGTCTCTGGTACTGCTCCGATTTTCCACAGAAGGAAACGATTTTCCCTCTGTCCTTTTTGCATTTTGGATTATTATTTACAAAACACACAATAGATTGGAAACAGTTATTTTCGCAGATACATTCTCTACTGTTCTGCATTTTGACGATACATTTTTCTCCAATTCATTATCTATGTATTTCACAGCTTCTTACGTTAGCATTCAATCAAATCATCTTTGTCTCATTTCTTTTTGTGCTGTACTGTTTTACTAGATCAAATATCTTAAGATCAACACAACTACCTCCACCCTTGACAGTGGAATAACCATTATTTCACTTTCAAATACCTCGTTTCCCGACAGCTCCTCGGTCCGGACAGTCAGCTCTAGACGAGGCCAATCACCAACAGAACCTATGTGCATGGTCAACAAACCACAGTCCCTTTAAACACACATCACACAGTCTCTGCCAGCTTCCAACAAGCCGGTGCAGAGTCTACCATAAGTCAATCATCAAATTCACATGTCTGCACTCTACATGAACACTGTCTCGGCCAATTGGCGACCAAAAACCTACAGAGCTTTCTTATAGACAGAGAAATATGTTTCCCCAACACTTATCATAACCCAAAAAGTGACACAACCGCCCAGATTCTACATCTGGACTCTTAATGAGCGGAAAACAAACCACGAACCAGCTCCCGTCCATTCCCAGTTTCCAGCTCATTATATCAGACTTCCTACCAGTCCCGCTGTGTCACCACCACCTGCTATCCCCGACCGGCGAGAGAACTCCCCTCAGCCAGCCAGTTCCTAAAAAAAAAAAAAAAAGTATAGTCAACCAAAAACAAAGAAAATTAAAAATAAACAAAAAACTGTGAGTGCCTACATGCTACACACCCATCCAACAGAATTAAACTATCATCCAGAGGCATAAATACCCCCGCAAAACTAAGACAGCAAAATTAGAAATCCAAAAAGAAATAAAATAAGTAATGAAATAATAATATTGTTGTTGTTCTTTTTTTTTTTTTTTTTTTTTTTTTTAAATTCCTTAATTCAACTTTGACCACCCTTTGATCAAGTATTGTAATCACTACTATAAATAGTCCTTTGTTTCTAACTCTGTCTAATATTATATGTTCCATTGTTCCTGTCTAAAACCAACTGTTTAACCCTTCTCTGACACCGTCTGGTTCAGAGTTCACATGACCACAAGAGCCATTGCGGTGACCATTTTTCTCTCTCTCTCCAATCTGTGCAGCCGGGCCAGGCTGCACAGGTGGGAGATACCAAAAATCGTCCACCATACCATTCTCCCTTACGTTTTCCTCACTGCCACAGCAAGAGTTGATCAGACACACTGTAGCAAAAAGGAAAACCCATGATTTGTCTATTAATTAACTGTTAGTACGATTGGCTCATGCATCTGTCAGTCATTCCATCTCTCCCTGTTAGTTGCACATCCATCTTAGTCGCTTCCACTCATAATCTAATGTACCAACGCTTCTATATATTTTTTATTCTATTTTCATTCCAATCAGTCCTTCTTCCCATTTTAACTTATTAATAACTCTATTTTCCCGAGCACTATTAGCTCCACTTGTGCATTCCTGCCTCGTTCTTAATTAACCTATGACCTATGCAGACACCCCCTCTGACAATGTCCCAACTCTCCACATCCCCAGCAACCCTGTTTGGGCACTTGCTTCTTACTGGACGTTCGCTGAGTCCTCCACCCTTTGTCACATGACCGAGCGAAATGGCCAACCTCCCCACAACCCCAGCACACAGCCGACGCCGGCCATCCCAGGGGTTCCAGTTCACCACGACTCCCACAGTCTCTCGGCTGGCCCCCCACAGTCCTCGCCAGGTCCACCCCTCTCCTGTCCTCTGGTCGCATGTCCTGTTGCCTGGAGGAGAGAGGGGCATACCTGTCCTTTTCTGCTGCCTCTCCTCGGGCCTTCTCTTGTTGGGAGGGGCCTGGAAACTCACCCCTCCTGCGGTTCTGTTCACCCTGTCGCGGCCCAGTTCCCTGTCCGGGCAACAGAGCACAGGGCATTCTTTGATCACAGCGGCCTAGGTCAGACGCCCGAAGCATGATCTCAACAGCTGTTGCTTCTAGTAGCACAGTCTTTCTCGCCAGTTCCCGTTCCAATCTCTGAGTCTCGTGTGCGGCTTGACCGATCTCCAGCTGTGTCTTCATCAGATCTCGATGAACTGCCTCGTGTTGTTCGAACGCTGTCACAAACGCTCTCTGTTGTCTATAGTATGCTGCCTCTTCCCCCATCTCAGCACCGGCGGTTTGACGTCCCACCGTTGGGCTCCGCCTCTCATCTTGGCTCTGGTGCTGAGGGCAGGGTGGATATGGGAAACGGGTGGGCTGTAGAAACTGTTCGTGTATTCCATACCTGCTGTCGGTCTCAGTTCCAGCCCTCCGGCCAGAGTGGACTTCGTGGGACGGCTGTAACCTCAGTCTCTTTTTCTGCCCCTTGGTTAAACCGCAGTCGCCTGCAATGGACACTCCAGCTTGAATCGGTTCTGGTTGGAGTAACACCGTTGTCACTGGTTCACTTCCCTGTATCGGAATCAAAGTCATCATTCCAAGTCCTTCTGTCGTACTGGTCACATGAGAGAAGTCCCAATCAATAAAATCATTATCACCGGCAAAGTCTATCTGGGAAATGTCTGCAGAGGCTCTCGGCCTACTCCCCCCAATGGCCCGATCACTAAGGCCCTCTTCCATATTGTCGTTGTTGTTATTCTATTATTATTGCATCTAACGCTTCAGTTGTTCCTATCAAATGTCCCACTAAAGTGAACTTCCTATGTTACTGTCATTCATTCCACTTTCAACACACTCTTGTAATCACCGTTTGAAAAAACAAGTTTCTCTGTCTTCCACTACTTCTACTTACTTGAGTTAAAACACTCACACTGTCAAATTTTTACTGTGCAGACAAGGATTGATAACTGGCTTATCATTCATACTTATACCAAGGCGCATTAAAGCCGTTTTCCCTAGATGGTTATGGAAGTCGTTAGAGCACCTGTCCGGCCGAGCACCTGTACAGAAAGAAAGCAGAAATATCCAGCACTTAATACAGTGGCATTTCCCTTATTATTTCCACTCTTCGTTATGCATTGGAAATGTCGGGCAACACTATACTAATATATTTAAAGAGACACAGTGTGATTTGCTTGAAAAAATAACGATACAGCTTATCTTGTTTTTTGTCCGTTCCTTCAACAGGAACACTGGAGGTTTTCCAATCCCCTGTGTGCTCTCTCCACCTGATTTCCTGGGAAATATAATCATTAATCCCCTTCCTATCCATTGTCTAATAATCCTTTGTAAACCTGGTCCTTCATCTGATTCTAATCTCTCTTTGCTTGATGAATCTGTTCATCCTAACCTTATTTCTTACTTTTAAATGCCCGATTAGCGTATCGACTAAATGTATTATTCGCTTTCGCTTCACTTCTCATACTACATCCATTTCATTCATCCTTACACACAACCATTACCCCCCACAACACTTAATAAAAATTAATCAGTGTTGCTACTGCTACCAACCACCTAATCAGGGAAAACAATAAACTTTTAGCAACTTAGATCACTAAAACCCTGACCGACACATAGTACAGCTGGCCACGTTAATAATTTCATGGACACCCGCACTATGCCACCGCAATATTCACCCAGTTCTCTGAATATACAAAGAACCGTCAACTCACAGCCCAAAGCGTCCTCCCTTCAGTTTCGAACCTGAACGGAAACACCCCAAGCTTTTACCACACCAAGAATATCACAAATCATCCTACCACCACCTGCACCTAGACAGGCCAGCGCCCATCCGGTACCTACTTCACATACATAATACCTACAACCAAATGCCCACAACACACGCCGCAATCCAGGGATGGCGAAATACAAGGAGAGACAGGGAAGGGAAAAGAAAAAAGGAGGGAGGGATACAGGGATCCAGGGACTAAGGGGAGGAAAGGGGGGGGGGGGGGGGGGGGGTCACACAATGCAACATTAACTACTACCAAAACCGTCTAAATCAACCTTAACTTTAATCAGACCAAAAAAATGACCATGAATATTCCATCTATCCTTATGTAATCCTATTTTAGCAAGTAACACTATATTAATATAACCAACACTCCAAGCCCATGATGAATTGAAAATGGGGGACCCTGATGTAAACAAGACGAAAGTCTTTCTCCGGTCTGCATCCCCTTAACAATTGTGTGTATTGAGCTGTACCGTATTGTACCCATTAAACAATCCGTTAATAAAAATTTTCAATCAATCAATCAATCAGGCAATCTATCCTAAACAAAACTCCCTCCGTGCACCTGTCATCTCACAAAGTTAAGCCGGGAGACAGGGATGGAGCGGAGGGGGGCGGGGGGGGAGAGAGGGAGGGAGGGAGGGAGGGAGGGAGGGAGGGAGGGAGGGAAGGAGGGAAGGAGGGAGGGAGGGAGGGAGGGAGGGAAGGAGGGAGGGAGGGAGGGAGAGAGCGTGAACGAGGGAGGAAGAGACAGAGGAAAAAAGGGGGGGGGGGGGTTGTTCACGCCAAATCCCATCACAAAACGCCGCTGCTCTCACTTCAACCATACTTGGCCCATAACAAATACAGATTTATAATCAAACCAGTAAACACACCCATCATCAACAACAGTTAAAACCGATAAAAAGAACCCACAAATTCCCACAGATTGCCGCGCTTCAAAACCTATAATAATCACAACTGATCTCTATTGTTTACTGCACCTCGTTCCACCTGTAAAGGTGAAACTATAAAAGAGGCAACAGCGCCCTCCGCTGGAACGTCTTGTCCATCACCAACGCACTACAGCACTCACCACTTCCTGTAGGAGGCGCCCACGCCCTCCCCCGCAAGTGCGTCATTACGTAAACCACCCCAAGACGGGAACTCGACGTTCCACCTCAACCATAAAACTACAATTCCCAGAACCCTCTACACCGGAAGTCCCTGTCCTCCGCCTCTCCAAGATCCCGCGCCAGCAACAGTAGCAACATGCGAGATTCCCCGAGAGTTCAATCATGCTATATTGTTAGCACAGGTAGCTTAGCATCTTAGCTTCGTTAGCTCAGTGCCGCTAGCACCAGCTTAGCTTAGCACCCAACATCACTCCTCCCAAACGGCCCAGTCCTGTTGACTCGAGCGGCACAACACATCGCAACGTTTACACAACCCCTGCTTTCCCCCGCAACATAACTTTAATCCTATTAAGCCCCTGTTCACAGAACATATATCATTATCCTTATTCTAGCACGCACGCCCGATTGGCCCCGGCCGGCTCCGTATTTCAAATCTAACGCACCCCAAGCTCCGACGCTTCCAGTGACGTCATTAGCTCCAAAATCCCCGTTTTCTTTGATCTTTACTACATTACTTTTAGACTTCTACAGCCCCGATTTGAAAAATTTCAACGAACATTACACATCTCCTAGGTTCCATCTCACATGTCATTCATTCAATTCACTCGAAAACGCAACACAGCGTCCACACGCTAGTCGCGTCGCGCTCAGCTAATGCTGGCAGGACAGGGGTGTGGTTTCTCCGTTGCAGCCTTGGCCACCTGTTTCATAATAATACAAAAAATACCTTGACATTTACTCAGAGCTCCTAACATCCATCCATTCAAACACATATACTTAGCAAATTAATGTCTCATTTATAAGCATACCATTCATTTGTACACAATCATTCCAAACGCATCTCCTTGCTTTTTTTCACACAATATCCTCCTATTTTCTAATCCCCCGTGCAGTACTTACTTCCAAAGTGCTTCATATATCTACTGAGTCCGACTTGCTATACCCCTGAGAAACCCACTCCATTCATGTATTGTAGCCCGTGAAAGTTTCAGCAGCGCCCTATGTTGGCTTGTATCGGAGTTTATATGGCCAAATCGTGTGTTCGACCGTACTCCCCGCCACCCGTAGAGCCCCTTGCATTCATCCACGCGGCTTGATGTTCTTCAGATATCGACCTTAGCCAATCTGAGCCTAAATGACGTCGGATTAGAAGTGGTAATTCGCTTATGGAACGTCTTCCAAAGTCTATTACTCCGTCGCACCGATTCTAAGTGTGGTTTCTACAGCATTCTAGCCCGAACCCTTAACCTCTTCTCATCTCCCTGTTCTCTGTCTCTCTTCGCGGAACCAGGCTACCCCGTACTTCACCACGGTTCTCTTATACTACTCTACACTCCACTCCGTTCTCTGTTCTCTTCGTGGAACCAGGCTGCCCTGTACTACACCACGGTTTTTCTCTTCGTGGAACCAGGCTGCCCTGTACTACACCACGGTTTATCTCTTCGTGGAACCAGGCTGCCCTGTACTATACCACGGTTTATCTCTTTAAACTCTTTACCTTTACCCTCTAATGAACCACTCCGTCACTCACAGTCCCACGTCCCGCTATCTGTGACTAATCTCCGTTCTACTGCTCCTACGCCGGTCCCCTCAAATATTTTACCTAAACCCTAGCCTATCCCCTAAGCTGATATAACTAAATACAGACATCTATTTCCTCTCCTCACTTGGCCTTGTACCAATTATAGGCATCCTAACTGAACATAAGTGCAGCGCCGGTGTGTGGCTGAGACCAGAGCCAGGTTGTGAAACCTGGACCCCGGTACTCCCCCAACACCAACATTATCCTGGTCCATTTACAACTCATTTCTACCTAATGCAATAGCAACCCCAAAATGCGAGACTGCTTCGACCATTTACCAATTTTAAACACATTAGTACTACTTACCTATTCCCACTGGCCTCGGTCGCAACGGTGACGATCCTCAGTCCTCAGTCGTAGAGAGCATCGATGAGGGGGAGAGAACCTCTCCGTGTCCTTGAGAAGTGGCTGCTGTCGTTTTTCAACCGGTACTGGCCGAATGCAGGACGGGTCACGGACCAATTGAAGTGTCTTATCTTCATTCATGTATCTCTATCTAAGTTCATTGATCGTATAGTGTTCTATATCCCCCTTTCCCTCTGCATTGGTTTTAGGTATTTTCAGATGTTCGGTTTCAAGTAAGAGGAGACTGACGATATGGTCAAAATCAACGGGCGGCGGTGTTTATTAATAAAACAGCTTTAGGAATTAAAACAGTACATCGTCTCTTTGGTTCAATCTAATTGTCTCTTTCATTTGGCTGTTGTCGTCTCTCGGTGCTGTTCGCTGTCTCAGGTTGTCCCTGGCCAACACGCGTTCTCTCTAGTGGTCCGTGGTCTGGTTGCCACAGCAACCTTTCTTTCGGATCCTGGGAGGTTTGGGAGCGCTTTCATCTACCCTCGGTGGAGTCTGGATATGAGCCTCGGCTCAGTCATCTGGTCTCAATTTGCTCTCTGTCTCATCGGCTCTTCAGTAGCCTGAGTGGCGAGTCTCCCTCTGTCGGTGGAGGTTTTCAACGCTCCAGCTGCGATGCGATCTCTGTCATCGTTTGTCCCCATGGCTCTGTGTCTTCAGGTCCTTTCTGGTGTGTCAGCGCTTCCCCTGATGCGAAGTGATTTCGTCTGTCATCGGGTCTCAGTCCCTCTGTGTCACGGCTTGGCTCTCAGGATCCTTCTGGTGTGAGTCGTGTGTCTAGTGAGTCGCCATCCGCCCTTTTTATCAGAGGAGAGAGAGAGAGAGAGAGAGGGAGGGGGAGACAGAGAGCGAGAGGGGGGGGGAGACCCTGCCTGCCTGTTCACGTCCATACGCTTTTCTTATTTTGGTCCACATTCCAGCAGAAACCTGTCTGTTGGTGTCCTGTGTCCACATGTTACACAATTTCTTCTGCTGACACAACCATTTGGTTCTGGTGACAACGGTTTTCACAGTCTATGGGGAGACAGACTGGCTCTTGATGCATTCATAATAAAACATGAGCTATTTCCATCTACAAACTCTTTACCATTCTGTAATTGCATTTTAGAATACTAAGATAATTCTTTATTGTCTAGCCAGTGACTCACTGTCTTGTCTTCAGTTGGGTCCACTTTTTACTTTATTTGATTGAACTATTTATCTTACTGTTTGTTTTTCCTATTCTAAAGTACGCTGTAATCTAGGTTTTAGCTCTATTTTGATCACTTATTATTTTGTTCAGTATTAACATTAATTTACAAACAATGTCTTTGTATGTGGTTCACTTATGGTCAACTTTTCATGCCTGCCAAACCTATTTCTCTAAGGTGATTTGGTATGACAGCTCACTTTTAACATAATGGTCCTTTCTTTACATATGTGTTGCAATGTTTTCTAAAGCCATCTAACTAATCTCTCTGACAAAGCCATTAGTTTTCTTTATATCCTTAAGGTCTAAAAACCATCTAGTCTACCTATTAGAGTGGCATTCTACTGTGTAAGGGGCGATTTCCAAATAGCCTGTGTCACCTTTTTGACCTCTGGGGTAGTCAGCAGCTGCCGTGTTGTAACCTGAAATTCCTTCCTTGTCTCATACCACTTACTTTAAACAACCTCGCTTCCTGCCAGCTGGCCGGGTGAGGGGCCATTGTCTCTCAACCTCTTTAGCCTAGGGTCTCAGAAATAACTTCACATGGTGTTCAATCACCCTGTCTTTCAAATCAACTTCTCTGTTTTATCATTTGGTACATTTATAGTTGCTTATGTTCATGTTTTCATTTAGAAATATACGACAGGAGAACTATCTCTCTCTCTCTCTTGCTCTCACACACACACAAAGGGAGCCGCATGTGATTGGTGGAGGCGGGACCCTTACAAAAAACTGTAATAATCCCCCCCAGACAAATCTACTTTGCATTTGATATATTGCAAATATATGCCATCACACGCATTTAAAGGGTTAGAATTATAAAATGAATATGTGGTGTTATGATCAGGGCTGAAGTTGAATAAAATATTGTATTTCTTTCAATCTGACATTACAGACAAACAGAAAATCCATCAAAATCAGTGTTGTTGCTAATCATACATAATTATGCTAGCCTGTTTTTTAACAATAATTTGTGATGCCATCACAAACACTGGCATTTAAAGGGTACAAATGAAAAAATGCCTGCACCAGAATGCAGGAAATTAAGTCTTTGTAACAAAAAAGTTCCTGGTGGGGGACCCCCAGACCCCCTGCTTAAAAAGTGGCCTGACTGGGGCTATATTTTGCACTATATTTCCTGGCCTAAATGATTTCCCCAGTCCGGCCCTGGTTAAAAGCCTCCGTTATTTGGGTGTCGCGGCCTGAAAAGTTTGGGAACCCCCTCAGGTTGATGCTCTGTTTCTACCCCTAGGGGACCACAGCTCTTACCAGACAGACAGGTTGATGCTCTGTTTCTACCCCTAGGAGACCACAGCTCTTACCAGACAGACAGGTTGATGCTCTGTTTCTACCCCTAGGAGACCACAGCTCTTACCAGACAGACAGGTTGATGCTCTGTTTCTACCCCTAGGAGACCACAGCTCTTACCAGACAGACAGGTTGATGCTCTGTTTCTACCCCTAGGAGACCACAGCTCTTACCAGACAGTCAGGTTGATGCTCTGTTTCTACCCCTAGGAGACCACAGCTCTTACCAGACAGACAGGTTGATGCTCTGTTTCTACCCCTAGGAGACCACAGCTCTTACCAGACAGACAGGTTGATGCTCTGTTTCTACCCCTAGGAGACCACAGCTCTTACCAGACAGACAGGTTGATGCTCTGTTTCTACCCCTAGGGGACCACAGCTCTCGTGGGGATACCTATCGCGGAGGAGAACCGGAGCAGAGACTTCTCGTACTACGTGACCCTGTTTGAGAAGCAATGTCTCCCCAGACCGAAGCTGCTGCTGTATAACTCAGTGGCTCCCCTGGTGGTGATCCTGGTCACGCTCTTCCTCATGGCGCTGGCGGCCTCCAAGCTCACGCAGCTCAGGCTGCTGGTCTGCGAGCGCTTCTTCGGGTCGTCCGCGGAGGAGCGGGCGGAACACCTCCACGCCAGGATCCTGAGGAAGAGGACGAAGAGGAAGGAGGCCGGCGCCGAGGAGAGGGGCCTGCGACCTCTGATCTTCAAGGTTCGTGTCGTTCCACCTGTGTAGAACGTTTTTCTTTCTTTTTTTATGAGATTTAAAGGAGGACTCTTGTATGGGTTGTTTGGTGACTATGCGTCATGCATCATAGGCTTGGGTTTAAATGGAGAATGCTTTTGTTATATAATATGTCATGGGTGGAGTGAGCCGTGGACAACATGTGCAGTGTGTTTGTGTGTGTGTGTGTGTGTGTGTGTGTGTGTGTGTGTGTGTGTGTGTGTGTGTGTGTGTGTGTGTGTGTGTGTGGTGTGTGTGGTGTGTGTGTATACAGAATATGCGTGTGTGCGTGTGTGTGTATATATATTCCACATTCATACAATAATTTTCTAAAGCGTTTTTAATTTGAAGAAACATTTGAAGAAGAAAATAAATCAAGACATTACATTAACACAAGATACAAAGTTGTGTATGAATTTATTGAATTCAGAACTAGCTATGCTTCATATCACTGAGTCACTGTTTTAATTGATTTACATTTTTGTTTTTCTCTTATCAGCCAAGTTTCTGGTGTCCGCTGTTCTTTAAGCCGGAGGAGGAGAACCAGGACTCCATGTTGTGAGGGAACACCTTTCTTTTTGACAAAACTAGACACACAAACATTAAAAGTAAAAATCCACAATAAATCATAGGACTATGATAGTCCAGTATTTAAATCAAAATAAATGTAGATTAAAGGATATACATATACATAATAATAATTACGATACACTACAATACATACAAATGCTCTTGCTAGCTCTTCTGCACCCTTCCTTTCTCCTCCCCCCCCCCCCCCCCCCCCTCAGGACCCCCCTTGGACAATAACCACCATTTCATTTAACACCAAGGATTACAAATTCAAATGCTGTGCTTTATCTTCTCCACCATATCTGACCAAATTGCTATGTTGGCTTCATTGACACCTACTGTAGAATTCGTGCGGTAGATATCTCTAAATAAATCACATCTAGATAGGTAAGAATCCAGAATCCAGCGTGATGCTATTAGCTTTTTGGCAGCCGTAAGACCGGACAAGATTAGCCTCTTAACATGTACTGAGTGTGATAACTGAGAGACATCATTCAGCAACAATACCGAAGGCAGTACAGGTATGGTCAAAAACAAAAGTTCTGATAATTGTGTGGTCCGAGAATATCTTAACAGGGGGACATTCCCAATACATATGCATAAATGTACCGATCTCACCCTTTAAACACAATGAGCATCGAGAGTCCTGTTTAAGCCCCATAAGGTACAATCGTCTAGGAGTCAAGTAAGTCCTATGAATAAAATTAAGGTGAAGTATCTTTCTTGGCTTCATTCATCTCTATTTGTGATCGTATAGTTTTCTATTTCCCTTTTAATTTATCAATAACTCTATTTACTCGAGCACCCAAAAGGCTGTTAGTGCATTTCCGCTTTGCTCTTAATTAACCTATGACCTATGCAGACACCCCCTCTGAAAATGTCCCAACTCTCCACATTCCCAGCAACCCTGTTTGGACTCTCGCTTCCTACTGGACGTTCGCTGAGTCCGCCACCCTTTGTCACATGACCGAGCGAAATGGCCAACCTCCCCACAATCCCAGCACACAGCCGACGCCGGCCATCCCAGGGGTTCCAGTTTACCACGACTCCCACAGTCTCTCTGCTGGCATCCCACAGTCCTCGCCAGGTCCACCCCTCTCCTGTCCTCTGGTCGCATGTCCTGTTGCCTGGAGGAGAGAGGGGCATACCTGTCCTTTTCTGCTGCCTCTCCTCGGGCCTTCTCTTGTTGGGAGGGGCCTGGAAACTCACCCCTCCTGCGGTTCTGTTCACCCTGTCGCGGCCCAGTTCCCTGTCCGGGCAACAGGGCACAGGGCACTCTTTGATCACAGCGGCCTAGGTCAGACGCCCGAAGCATGATCTCAACAGCTGTCGCTTCTAGCAGCGCAGCCTTTCTTGCCAGTTCTCGTTCCAATCTCTGAGTCTCGTGTGCGGCTTGACCGATCTCCAGCTGTGTCTTCATCAGATCTCGATGAACTGCCTCGTGTTGTTCGAACGCTGTCACAAACGCTCTCTGTTGTCTATAGTATGCTGCCTCTTCCCCCATCTCAGCACTGGCGGTTTGACGTCCCATCGCTGGGCTCCGCCTCTCATCTTGGCTTTGGTGCTGAGGGCAGGGTGGACATGGGAAACGGGTGGGCTGTAGAAACTGTTCGTGTATTCCATACCTGCTGTCGGTCTCAGTTCCAGCCCTCCGGCCAGAGTGGACTTCGTGGGACGGCTGTAACCTCAGTCTCTTTTTCTGCCCCTTGGTTAAACCGCAGTCGCCTGCAATGGACACTCCAGCTTGAAACGGTTCTGGTTGGAGTAACACCGTTGCCACTGGTTCACTCCCCTGTATTGGAACCAAAGTCAACATTTCAAGTCCTTCTGTCGTACTGGTCACATGAGAGAAGTCCATATTCCAATCTATCAGATCATCACTGGTAAAGTCTATCTGGGAAATGTCTGCAGAGGCTCTCGGCCTTCTCCCCCCAATGGCCTGATCACTAAGGCCTTTCTCCATATTGTTGTTGTTGTTATTCTATTGTTATTGCATCTAACGCTTCAGTTATTCCTATCAATGTTCCTCTAAGGTGAACTTCCTATGCTACTGTCATTCACTCCCCTTTCAACCACTCCTGTAATCACCGTTTGAAAAAACAAGTTTCTCTGTCTTCCACTACTTCTACTTACTTGAGTTAAAACACTCACACTGTCAAAATTTTACTGTGCAGACAAGGATTGATAACTGGCTTATCATTCATACTTATACCAAGGCTAAACACAGCCGTTTCCCTAGTTGGCTTATGGAAATTGTTAGAGCTCCTGTCCGGCCGAGCACCTGTACAGAAAGAAAGCAAAAACATCCAGACTTAATACAGTGGCATTTCCCTGTTATTCCCACTATTCGTTATGCATTGGAAATGTCGGGCAACACTATACTAAAATATTTAGAGAGACACAGTGTGATTTGCTTGAAAAAATAACGATACAGCTTATCTTGTTTTTTGTCCGTTCCCTCAACAGGAACACTGGAGGTTTCCAATCCCCTGTGTGCTCTCTCCACCTGATTTCCTGGGAAATATAATCATTAATCCCCTTCCTATCCATTGTCTAATAATCCTTTGTAAATCTGGTCCTTCATCTGATTCTAACCTCTCTTTGCTTGATGAATCTGTTCATCCTAACCTTATTTCTTACTTTTAAATGTCCGATTAGCGTATTGACTAAATGTATTATTCGCTTTTGCTTCACACTCCTCATACAACCTCAATTTCATTCATACTCCTCATACAACATCCATTTCATTCATCCTTACACACAACCATTACCCCCCACAACACTTAATAAAAATTAATTAGTGCTGCTACTGCTACCAACCACCAATCAGGGAAAACAATAAACTTTTAGCAACTTAGATCACTAAAACCCTGACCGACACATAGTACAGCTGGCCACGTTAATAAATTCACGGACACCCGCACTATGCCACCTGCAATATTCACCCAGTTCCCTGAATACACAAAGAACCGTCAACTCACAGCCCAAAGCGTCCTCCCTTCAGTTTCGAACCTGAACGGAAACACCCCAAGCCTTCCCTCCAAGGAATATCACAACTCAACCTACCACCACCTGCACCTAGACAGGCCAGCGCCCATCCGGTACCCACTTCACATACACAATAACAACGCAGTTCAAATAAACCTACAACCAAATGCCCCCAACACACGCCGCAATCTAGGGATGGCGAAATACAAGGAGAGACAGAGGGAAAAGAAAAAGGAGGGAGGGATACAGGGATACAGGGACTAAGGGGAGGAAGGGGGGGGGGGGGGGGGGCACACAATGCAACATTAACTACTACCAAAACCGTCTAAATCATCCTTAACTTTAATCAAACCAAAAGAATGACCATGAATATCCCATTTATCCTTATGTAATCCTATTTTAGCAAGTAACACTATTTTAATATAACCAATACTCCAAGCCCACCATAAAGGCAACAACAAAACTCCCTTTGCGCACCTGTCATCCCACAAAGTCAAGCTGGGAGACAGGGATGGAGCGGAGGGGGGGCGGGGGGGGGGGGGGGGGGAGGGAGGGAGGGAGGGAAGGAGGGAGAGAGGGAGGGAGGGAGGGAGGGAGGGAGAGAGAGAGGGAGGGAGGGAGGGAGGGAGGGAGGGAGGGAGGGAGGGAGGGAGGGAGGGAGGGAGGGAGGGAGGGAGGGAGGGAGGGAGGGAGGGAGGGAGGGAGGGACAGGGAGGGAGGGAGGGAAGGAGGAAGGGGAGAGTGTGAACGAGGGAGGAAGAGACAGAGGAAAAAAGGGGGGGGGGGTTTCACGCAACCAAAGTCACAAACAAACTCACACATCTATCCCATACTATCCCACCAGCGCCATTACCCCTGGCCCATAACAATTACAGACCTATCATCAAACCAGTAAACACATTCATCATCAACAACAGAAAAAAAAAACGATAAAAAGAACTCACAAATTCCCACAGATTGCCGCGCTTCAAAACCTATAATAATCACAACTGTTCTCTATTGTTTACTGCACCTCGTTCCACCTATAAAGGTGAAACTATAAAAGAGGCAACAGCGCCCTCCGCTGGAACGTCTTGTCCATCACCACCCTCATCTCACCACATGTTATTTGATTTCCATCTCGTAGGACGATTTACTAGTCTCCATGAAACACCACATTTTGCAAATGGTCTAACCCTTCATCTCTGATATTTACCAATTAACTGCATTTCTTATTGTTTCTTCCGTTTTTCTGATTTGCTAAACCTTGATGCATTTTGAACACTTGGCCTCACTTGAGTGCTGCTGACTCATCTATCTGAGAGGCTCTTTTTACCACTCCTTTCGGCCCGTCTTACTATAGTCCTGAGGGGTCAGTTTTATTGTCTTAAGGTCAGCCATCTGTTTCTGGGGAGTCAACCGCCTCTACCCTCTCAAGCCTAGGGTCTCAGAAATAACTTCACATGGTGTACTCTAAATGGCCCTTCTATCAATCAGCATTTGTCTTTCTAATCATTTTCCTTGTACATTTCACTTGCATTTATTCATGTTTTCATTTAGAAATATACGACAATCCACCCTTAGGGGGTTTAATAACCCACTATACAACATTAATTTTCTAAATTAAACATGTTAAAAATCATAATCATAATTTTTGCTAATATTTTCAAAAATTTTCAAAAAAATCCAAAATTGACCCAAATCGAACTACAAAACCCCTTTCCATCTGTACAGTTACAAAATCATCATTTCACCTACCTTTTCCTCCTTTCACAGTTATACACATTTATCAGTTATTATTATGACATCCAGTCTAAGAAAGCTGTTCCTGTTTTTACAAGAAACACTCTTTCAATAATAGCTTTGTTGTTTAGACAATTTTTTATCCGTGTAATTAGCTTAAATGTCTATTTTGTGTAATGGACTCTGCAAGAAAAGATTAATACATCACACCACTAAAAGATTAACTCTCTAAACATTTGAGGGAAATTCAAACAAGCAACATAAATTATTTCTTCTCCTTGAAAAGACCACTGAGGCCTCAATTATCCTTCGCTTTCATCCCTATTTAAACCTCCTAAGGCCTTTACTGCTAACTCGTTTTTGACCGTTTTGTTTCTTCTTGTTGTATTTTGTGCTAATCACCGCCTCTTCTTCGTTGTATGCAGGTCTCTGGTACTGCTCCGATTTTCCACAGAAGGAAACAATTTTCCCTCTGTCCTTTTTGCATTTTGGATTATTATTTACAAAACACACAATAGATTGGAAACTTTTATTTTTCGCAGATACATCTTTACTGTTCTGCATTTTGACAATACATTTTTCTCCAATTAATTATCTATGTATTTCACAGCTTCTTAAGTTATTTATTCAATCAAATCAACGTTGTCTCATTTCTTTTTGTGCTGTACTGTTTTACTAGATATGCAATATCTCAAGATCAACACAACTACCACTTCCACCCTTGACAGTGGAATAACCATTATTTCACTTTCAAATACCTTGTTTCCCGACAGCTCCTCGGTCCGGACAGTCAGCTCTAGACAAGGCCAATCACCAACAGAACCTACATGCATGGTCAACAAACCACAGTCCCTTTAAACACACATCACACACACTCCGCCAGCTTTCAACAAGCCGGTGCAGAGTCTTCCATAAGTCAATCATCAAATTCACATGTCTGCACTCTACTTGAACACTGTCTGGCCAATTTGCGACCAAAAACCTACAGAGCTTCCTACAGAAATATGTTTCCCCAACACTTATCATAACCCAAAAAGTGACACAACCGCCCAGATTCTACATCTGGACTCTTAATGAGCGGAAAACAAACCATGAACCAGCTCCCGTCCATTCTCAGTTTCCAGCTCATTATATCAGACTTCCTACCAGCCTTGCTGTGTCACCACCACCTGCTATCCCCGACCGGCGAGAGATCTCTCCCAGCCAGCCAGTTCCTAATAAAAAATATAGTCAAACAAAAACAAAGAAAATTGTAAATAAACAAAAATTGTGAGTGCCTACATGCTACACACCCATCAAACAGAACTTAACAATCATCTAGAGGCATAAATACCCCCGCAAAACTAAGACAGCAAAATTAGAAATCCAAAAAGAAATAAAATAAGCAATGAAATAATAGTTGTGGTTTTTTATATATATATATATTTTTTTTTTTTTTTTTTTTTTCTTAATTCAACTTTGACCACCCTTTGATCAAGTATTGTAATCACTACTATAAATAGTCCTTTGTTTCTAACTCTGTCTAATATTATATGTTCCATTGTTCCTGTCTAAAACCATAAATTTTGTTAGTTTAGATTAACCCATGCAATTTTCCCAGTTACTTCATCCCATCAACAGCCCCAACTTACCCTGGTTAGTCTTCCAAACCATTTTAGTAACTTGCACACCTAATCAAACCTTATCTATGTATCCTCATCTCTATCCTTATTCTAATCAGTCTCATTTTCCATTTTATCTAATCGTCTCTCGGTGCTGTTCGCTGTCTCAGGTTGTCCATGGCAACAACGCGTCTTCTCTTAGTGGTTTGCTGGTCTGGTTGGCAAGGCAACCTGGTCTCCGTGAGTATCGGTGCTCAGCAGAGAGCGCTCGTTTTTCGTCTCTCCTTTGGTGGTAGGCTTCTCCTGCTGCGAAGCGATTCGTCTATCATCCTTCTCCGTCTCCTCTGAGTGTCTTGCTCGGCTCTCGAGTTCTGTGTGGCTCTCCTCTCAGGGGTCCGTCCCCTGTGTGTCTCCGGGTCTGTGTCAGTGCTTCCCCAGGTCCCTTCTGGGTGTGAGTCTCTTCTTTGTGTCGCCATCAGCCCTTTTTATCAGAGAGAGAGAGAGAGAGAGAGAGAGAGAGGGGGGGGAGAGAGAGCGAGTCCCTGCCTGCCTTATTTTGGTCACATTCCAGCAGAAACTTGTCTGCTGGTGTCCTGTGACCACATGTTTCGCTGACACAACCGTTTGGGTCCTGTGACCACGGTTTCACAGTTTGAATCTTGCTGACACTTCACTTGATGAGAGGATTAGTTTTTCCCTGAGTAACATCCTCATGCTTGTGACTAAAATGTTTACATAGTCTAGATAAGAAACAGACTACTTTTTCAGACAGTGCCCAGACAACAAACCATATGCCTATTGGGTTCATTATTTTATATTTAGCATTAGCATTTCACCACATGTTATTTGATTTCCATCTCGTAGGACGATTTACTAGTCTCCATGAAACACCACATTTTGCAAATGGTCTAACCCTTCATCTCTGATATTTACCAATTAACTGCATTTCTTATTGTTTCTTCCGTTTTTCTGATTTGCTAAACCTTGATGCATTTTGAACACTTGGCCTCACTTGAGTGCTGCTGACTCATCTATCTGAGAGGCTCTTTTTACCACTCCTTTCGGCCCGTCTTACTATAGTCCTGAGGGGTCAGTTTTATTGTCTTAAGGTCAGCCATCTGTTTCTGGGGAGTCAACCGCCTCTACCCTCTCAAGCCTAGGGTCTCAGAAATAACTTCACATGGTGTACTCTAAATGGCCCTTCTATCAATCAGCATTTGTCTTTCTAATCATTTTCCTTGTACATTTCACTTGCATTTATTCATGTTTTCATTTAGAAATATACGACAAAGGGAACACCTTTCAACTGATGACTTTGTTTCTGTTGTAAATAGTTTTCTACTGCAGGGATCTTCTATTAGATCTTCTAGGGATCTTCCATGTCAGCTCCATTGTAAAAACATCATACTTTCACCTCCGCAACATTGTCAAAATTCATCACTGCCTCTCCCCCCCTGCTGCTGAATCCCTCCTCCCGCCTTAACTATTGCAACTCCCTCCTCACTGGCATCACCTCCCGCTCCCTTCACAAACTGCAGATGGTCCAGAACTCAGCCGCCCGCCTCCTCACTAACACCCGGTCCCGTGAACACATCACTCCACTCCCTCCACTGGCTCCCTATCAAGGACTTCACAACACTACTCCTCACCTTCAAAGTCCTCCATAGCCTGCCCCCCCCCCCCCTTACCTGACTGACCTCCTTCTCCCTTACCGCCCCACCCGTTCCCTCCGGTCCTTTTCCACTGCTTCCCTCACTGTCCCGTCATCCAAACTTAAAGGTTTTGGTGACCGGGCTTTTTCACGAGCTGCACCCAGACTTTGGAACACCCTCCCTCAGACTCTCCCTCACTCTCCACCTTTAAATCTCGACTCAAAACCTACCTGTTCTCCCAAGCATACAACCTTCCCTACCCATAACCACCCTCCTCCAACCTACAGTACCACCTCCCCTCCCCTTTCCTACTTTCTCTCCCTCTCCTGCCCGGGGCCAGATTAAGAATTCAGAGGCCTCTGGGCCAGACTCTTGTGGAGGCCCCCACACACACACACACACACATACACGTGCACACACACACACAGTGACGTTTTTATATGTAAAACATTGGTGGGGCAGCCACTAACCAAGGCTACATACCAGGCAAACTACAGTAATCAAAATGACAGTAATCCTGCTACTGATGCATTTTTAACGCGTCAACAAACAGCTATCCATCGAGAGAGAGAGAAAGTATCGTTGAGGAAAATTAATTATATTCCCTGTCTGCCAAAGTTATTGACAGGGTACCACACAATATATTATACTTTATTGTTCAGTTATTCTGTCAGTGTCATGATGGCTTTGTTTGAAAAGGTTAAATGCAGGAAAACACAACCAGAAAATTTAAATTTTTGATAACTTTAATATTTCAACAACAAAGAAACAAAGAAAGAACAGTTCTGCAACAGTGCAATTGTCTTGTTTACATCAGGGTCCCCCATTTTCAATTCATAGTTGATTGATTGAATTGATTGAATACTTAATTTTGACACAATCGTAGGACAAACATTTGAAAGACAAACAATAACAGTGTCAACACGCTGGTCAAAAATGGATAAAACACAATAAAGCCAAGGCTTGTTTCCATTGTGGTCTATACATGGAACATAAAAGGCACAAAAACACAAATGGACATGTACACTAGACAGGGCACATCCTAATTTTTTTTACAATAACACCTAACCTGACAACTCATACAGTCAACTAATGTTAAAAGAAAATCCGCAAACCCTTAAAAGCAACTCATGATAAAGAGAAATAAAAGCAAGTTATGATAAAAGAGATAAGATCAATTTGAGTTGCTGCTGAGTAATTTTTTTTTATGGCGGATAAAAATTTATGACTGACACACAACATATATGACATCATCATGACATTTATGGCATAGGGACATACATGACATACAGGTATATAGTACTGTTACATTTGTGACATATACGATATGCAAATATATGATATTATTATAACAAGATATGCTGCACGCACCTCTCTCAATAAGCACAGATTTGATCCTATCGCTGCTTGTGTCTTCCCATAAAGCTGGATCCGTAACATTGTTCAACCAATCCTGGTTTTCATGTTCAAGCACCGCCGGCGGCGGGCTGTCATCATCGGGGTCTGCCTCATTCGTGTTGGTGTTGGGGCTGGGCTGTGGAGATGCGGCGGGCGTAGACGAACAGGTGGCAGCCACTGGTGGGCCGGCTGAACTAGAGGCTGCCACTGCCTCTTCTCTGTCGCTAGCATCAATAACGTTAGCATTCTCGTCCTCTCTGCTCGCGGCGCCTGGCTCAGCCTCTTTAACGTTGCTGCTACTAGTGCTAGCCAGTTTAGCCTTACCTGACGGGGTGAAAAAAGTTGAGATAGTCGGTATGCTTTGCCGAAGTAACGCGCTCTTTCTGTCCCTTTCCTGTTTAGATTTTAACTTAACAGCTCCGCTTTCCCACCGTTTAACTTTTTTATCTATGTTTTCATATGATACAGTACTACTCGAGTCTTAGCCTACTTGATCAACTTGCAAGTGCAATTCTCGCGGTCAGTGGTCACCTGACCTGGACCTGGACGTCAGTGTCACGTCGACTCAACGTCTCTCACCCCCTCATTATCAAACAATCAATCATATTTTTATTTGCAATACAAAAAAATCAATAAAAATAGATAGAGATGAGATGATACTAGTGCACTATAGATGCTGTGAAAGTAAACGCTGGATCTGATTATAATTATATATATTTTTTTTTCTGTATTTTTTTTATTTTTTTTACTAGTGTGTAGTGGAGGCCCCTAGTCACTAGGGGGAGCTCGAGGATATCCGCTATCAGCACCGGCGGGTCTCTGCTGTCTGTCATGATCCCAATCTGCCTCATTCGTGGCGGGGCGCCTATTCCTTAATGTCAAGCAAGCAGTGCAAGAATGCGGAAGCATTCGTCACCGCAGGTACCGTAGTGGCGTGCGGTAATGCGCCTTTCATTTTCCTTCGCCCAGCGCCCAGGTGCGTGCACCGGCGGCGGCGTGCTCGCTCAGGTGCGTGCGTGCGCCGGCGTGCTCGCGAGGTGCCCGCGCATGCGCATGAGATCCCGCCTTGGTTCGACACGAGCGGATGCCAGAAACCGCCCCTTATTCAGTATTCAGAAATAGCTCAATTGGCAAGACTGCATGGCTGTGGATCCTACGGCTCGTTGCTGGCGAGTTCGAATCCCATCAAATATAATTTTTTTAACGTGATTTTTTTTTTAACGTGTATTCTTTCGCCGGTTAAGGTTAGGCATGGTTAAGGTTAAGGTTAAGGTTAGGCATTGTTTCGGAGTTGGTTAAGGTTAGAACGGTTAAGTTTAGGCGCTGTTAAGGAGCTGGTTAAGGTTAGAGTTTGTCAAAGAGAATGGCAATATTCTTTCTATGGTTAAGGTTAGGCATGGTTAAGGTTAAGGTTAAGGTTAGGCATTGTTTCGGAGTTGGTTAAGGTTAGAACGGTTAAGTTTAGGCGCTGTTAAGGAGCTGGTTAAGGTTAGAGTTTGTCAAAGAGAATGGCAATATTTTTTCTATGGTTAAGGTTAGGCATGGTTAAGGTTAAGGTTAAGGTTAGGCATTGTTTCGGAGTTGGTTAAGGTTAGAACGGTTAAGTTTAGGCGCTGTTAAGGAGCTGGTTAAGGTTAGAGTTTGTCAAAGAGAATGGCAATAGACAGCCTATTTCCGCGCGACAGCTCCCAAAGCGGGCCTGAAAAGAAAGGCGCTTTACCGTAGTGGCGTGCGGTGACGAATGCTTCCGCATTTTTGCACTGCTTGCTTGTCATTATGCTACACGCTGTCGGGGCTGGGATGTGGAGATGCGGGCGTGACAGCAGACTCTACGTCTAGTCTTCTTCTTCTTCTTGTATTTTTCCGGCGGACTACGCGTCTAGGCGTATTGCCGCCCTCCACAGGACAGAGGGAGCACTATAG
Source organism: Notolepis coatsorum (assembly GCF_963971535.1). Classification (NCBI taxonomy): domain Eukaryota; kingdom Metazoa; phylum Chordata; class Actinopteri; order Aulopiformes; family Paralepididae; genus Notolepis; species Notolepis coatsorum. Next base: position 20,561,865 of record NC_140183.1, on the reverse strand, counting down.
ATTTCCAGCCCTTCCTATACGTCTAGTCCAGGGGTCAGCAACCTTTACTATCAAAAGAGCCACTTTTCCCCCCTCCCACAAAATAAAATGCTCAGGGAGCCACACAACCTATTTACCCTTAAAATGAAGATAACACAGTGTATAATGTTTTATATATCCCCAAACATACCCCACATTTAGCATAAAACACCTGACAATTGCATACCCAAAGTAATTTGCGATTTATTATACTTTATACTTATTGCATTAATGGAATTATAAAGCAACAAAAAGAAAAGTTTTGACTTTTTATTGCTGTTTTTACCTGAAAACCTCTAACTCTTATGAAGAGGAGAAAAAATACTGGCTGTGTAGACCTATTTTTAAATAAAACACAGAAGAGGAGACAAAACACTGGTGTCTGTAGACCGACTTTGAAATAAAACCCTGAACTATTCAGGTATATTTCCTTATTTGTGGAACATTTATAAAATAAAAAGTAGTCCACTTTAAAAAAAGACTACCATGTGTAGACCTACTTTGAAATAAAACACAGAAAAGGAGAAAAAACACTGGCATCTGTAGACCTACTTTGAAATAAAACCCTGCTATGCAGCTCTATTTGAGTCCTTCCCTTATTTGTGGAAAATCTATAAAATAAAAAGAAATGTTTTCGTTGTTTGCAGATTTCGCACCACATATCAGGCATAGGCTACAGGTAACCTGCATTGTTAGTTGTGAAAGCAAATTAATCTGTCCATGCTGAATTAAACCCTCTATTTTCTTCAGACTTTCCTTTTTTTGGATTTATGGGTTAGCTTACTGGGGGGTCGGAAACTCATGATTAGCCACTTGCAGACGGCAGGGAGAGGCATGGGGTGTGACGTACTGTATATTTTAGTTGATGAAATATTTTTGTTGACTAAATATTTTAGTTGATTTCAGTGTCACAGTATGACATCGATCTCCAAAATAATAAGATTTTTTTTTTAAATAATGTAATACAATTTTTGGAGGCCCCTCGTCACTAGAGGCCCACAGGCCGCGGCCCTGTTGACAGAATCCGGCTATAGGGCGACAATAATGTGGTCAAGAGGCATGGTTTCTATCTTTGGTGTGGTTTATTTATTCACATCCAGGCTACCTGCTACCAGCCACCACCTCCACCAGGCCAGCCCCAGGCTACCAGCTACCAGCCACCACCACCCGGCCAGCCCCAGGATACCAGCTACCAGGCCATCCCCAGGCTACCAGCTACCAGCCACCAGGCCAGCCCCAGGATACCAGCTACCAGCCACCACCACCAGGCCACCCCCAGACTACCAGCCACCAGGACAGTCCCAGGCTACCAGCTACCAGCCACCAGGCCAGCCCCCGGAAACCAGCTACCAGCCACCACCACCAGGCCAGCCCCAGACTACCAGCCACCAGGCCAGCCCCAGGCTACCAGCTACAAGCCACCAGGCCAGCCCCAGGATACCAGCTACCAGCCACCACCACCCGGCCAGCCCCAGGATACCAGCTACCAGCCACCACCACCCGGCCAGCCCCAGGATACCAGCTACCAGCCACCACCACCCGGCCAGCCCCAGGATACCAGCTACCAGCCACCACCACCCGGCCAGCCCCAGGATACCAGCCACCAGGCCAGCCCAGGATACCAGCTACCAGCCACCACCACCCGGCCAGCCCCAGGATACCAGCCACCAGGCCAGCCCCAGGCTACCAGCTACCAGCCACCACCACCCGGCCAGCCCCAGGATACCAGCTACCAGCCACCACCACCCGGCCAGCCCCAGGATACCAGCTACCAGCCACCACCACCAGGCCAGCCCCAGGATACCAGCTACCAGCCACCACCACCCGGCCAGCCCCAGGATACCAGCCACCAGGCCAGCCCAGGATACCAGCTACCAGCAGTAGCCCTCTACTGCTTCCATCCATCTGTTCTGAGCCCTGCATAACTCTAGCCCTAAACTCTTCTATCAAGGTACCTACTCCCCTGAACCCCTTTACTGGTCTGTGACAATGAACGTATTCTTGTACTTGCTCTGCTTGCTAATCCATTGTGACTGGGGAAGTTTGGAGGAGTACAGCTAGCGAGTAAGGCTATATGTTGCATCCTCTTCTTGACTCTTCGCATGATAAACATACTCTCATTAATGGTTTAACTCTTGGTCAACCACCGTCTCAACATCTCCCTAACCTGCTCAGCTATGGAAGCTTTGCAAGTTGGAGACGGCTTCTCAGCCTCACTGTTTTAAAAAGCTCTCTCTCATACACGGCCACTCATTCTGACACGATTGCCTCCACGGCCATCAAGATAAATCTCCCGCTTTCTTTGGCGAGAAAGAGATTTTTAGTTCTTCTTCTGCTTTTAATTTCTGGGAATGTACAACCAAATCCTGGCCCAGTGTTGGACTGCAGTACCCCTGCGGATTTTAAATATTTTTCTACCCCCGAGACGCTGGATTCCTCAGAGACAGCCGACGTGTTTCTTAAACTTGCTAATGCAACCGCAGAGAAAGGTCTGCACTTTGTCCATTAAGTGAGAAGCTTACTCAGCAAAATGGATGAAATTCGCTCTCTCGTTACCGTGACAAATCCTAGTTTGTTTTGCTGCTCGGAGACATGGCTCGATAATTCCATTGACAGCTCCGAAATTGGTATAAACAATTATTCACTTGTGAGAAGAGATCGAAACAGAAAAGGGGGCGGAGTCTGCGCTTTCATCCGCTCAGACATTAACTATGAGCTTAGATCGGTCTCTACTGATGAAATCGAATCCCTGTTCTTTGACATTTACCAGCCCCATTCCAAGCCAATTCTATTTAGAATTTGCTACAGACCCCCAGTCTCGAACTCTTTTTATGAGAGCCTTGAGGCTGTATTGTCAACTTGGGGAGGGGAGGAGAAAGAATGTATATTAATGGGCGATTTTAATACTGATGTCACAAATCCCTCTGTTCCAACCCACAAAGCTTATACCAATTTCTGTAAACAGTTCAGTCTGAAGCAATTGATCTCAGAGCACACTCGGGTAACTGATGTATCCAAGACTACTATTGATTTAATCCTAGTTACAGACAAAGTGAACATCCCCAAGAGTGGGGTCATAGAGTATGGGGTCAGTGACCACTATCTCATTTATTGTTCGAGGAAGGTGCAGAGAAAGGTTTTTACTCGTCATAAAACTATCTTTGCCAGATCCCTCAAGAATTACTCAGGGGACATTCTGAGGGCCCAGCTAGAGCAGGTGAACTGGTCTCAAGTTCTCAGGGCCAATGAGGTAGACCAAGCATGGGCACTTTTAAATCTCTGTTCTTGAAGGTTATAAACTCTGTAGCCCCCCTTAGACAAACCAGAGTGAAGCAGCGATCAGACCCATGGTTTGACCACACCATAGCTGATAGTATCAAACTAAGGGACTCAGCCCTAGCCAAGTTTAACCGTTCTCACGATCAGGCTGACTTTGATCACTTCAAAAGACTCAGGAACCAGACTCAGGAAAAGATCAGGATAGCTAAGAGAGAATACTTTGCAGAAACCATCAAGGAAAACAGCAATGACCCAACTAAACTGTGGAAAACCCTCAAGCAGCTAGGCTGTAGGGGCGATGCCAACCAAAGGACTACTGAGTCCAACATAGGCCTGTCCACAGACAAGGGAATGGAGTTTGATAAAAAAGAATGTAGCCACAATCTTTAATAATTTCTTTACATCGGTAGCAGGTAAGCTTGTCTCTAACCTACCTCCCAAGACAGAGCAGTTTGGTGATGACTTTGTTTCCAACTACTATAGCCAACGAGGGGTCAAGGCAAACTCATTCTCCTTAAGCAAGGTGTCAGTAGTCAAAGTGTCTGCGATGCTGGGTGAGCTCAAAATCAAGAAGGCCACAGGTGTAGATGGCATCAGTGCCAGGTTTCTGAGGGATGCAGCCGGAGTTATAGCTCCATCAGTAACCCATATTATTAACCTCTCCCTGGACCTAGGCAAGGTACCCACCGACTTCAAGAATGCCAAAGTCATCCCTATATATAAAAAAGGGAGCAAATCTGACCCCAGCAATTATAGACCAGTCTCAATTTTAAGTGTGTTATCCAAAGTCCTAGAGAAGATAGTCCATGAACAAGTCCAGGAATATGCAAGCAGCCACGACCTCCTGTACGATCTCCAATCCGGCTTTAGGAAGTCCTACTCTACTGAAACATGTCTTCTTTATCTTACAGACAGTATCAGGAGGGAGATAGATTCAGGTAAGCTGTGTGGGCTAGTTCTTCTAGACCTACAGAAGGCTTTTGACACAGTGAACCATGACCTACTGCTCTCCAAGCTTAAGGCCTTGGGTATGTCTGAGACAGTGGTCAGATGGTTCTCTTCCTACCTTTCTGATAGGGTGCAGCGGGTTGAGGTCAGTGGCACTATGTCAGAGGCCAAGCCCATTGTATGTGGGGTCCCACAAGGAAGCGTGCTAGGACCGCTCCTTTTTTTACTGTACATAAATGACATGTCAGCAGCATGCTCATGTAACTTGTTTTTATTTGCAGACGACTCAGCCCTGCTAGTCTCACACAAGGATCAGAACACACTAGAACAGATGCTAGGAGAAGAACTTGCAGGGGTCAGCAGTTGGCTTTCGGACAACAGGCTTTCTCTTCACCTAGGTAAGACAGAGGCAGTACTATTGGGCTCCAAGCCCAAGCTCAGGAAAGCACAGGAGTTTAACATCCAGTTAGGAGCTGTAACCCTAAAACAGCAAAAAAAAGCAAAGTATCTAAACTGTATGATAGACGGGAGCCTAGATGGGGAGGCTATGGCCTCCCAAGTACTGGGCAAAGTCAACGCCTGCACCAGGTACCTAGCTAGGAAAGCCAACCTCCTTGGCAGAGATAGCCTCAGGCTACTAGCAAATAGCCTAGTACTCTGCCACTTTGACTATGGTAGTGTGTCTTGGTTCGAGGGCCTGACAGTGACCATAAAAAAGAAGCGTCAGGTTTCCCAAAATAAGCTGGTAAGGGTGGTAATGGGTCTTGGCCCTCGCACCCACATAGGGAGGAGTCACTTTCAGGAGCTAAACTGGCTTCCTGTGGAGGCCAGAGTTACCCAGCTCAGACTGAACATAGTGCACAATATTATAAACCAAAGGTCCCCTAGATACCTCCAGAACTACTTCACCCCGGTCAACGAATCCCACAACCACAGAACTAGAGCAAGCATAGCAAACCTGAAGCCTGCTTCTTTCCGATCCAAACTGGGCCAGTGCTCCATTACTTTCTCTGGAGCCCAGGATTGGAACAAGCTGCCTATCCCCATCAAGCAGAGCTCGAGCCTCCACAGCTTCAAGAGAAGCGTCAGGAAGTGGCTCATGGACAGAATAGAGGAATAGTTTGAATGGGTTTCCAATCAGTTTTTAGTTATTGTGGGGTATACAATTTTAGCTATAGGTTAGTCTTCTAATGTTTTAAATGTATGTGTTTTGTGTTATTGTCGTGTTTTTGTTGTGGCCTAACAGCCCTGGGACCATGACGGAACTAAGGGTTTTACTCTTTCTCATGTTATCCTTTGGATCCTTGTTGTGTTTTTTTAATCCATCAATAAAATAAAATCACATGGCAGAGCAGCAGTTCTATAGTTCTCCTCTCACTGAGAGGCTGGGGGAAAGAGAAAGAATGGGAGGAGACATCTTTATTTATACTCGCCACCTGGTGGTGTTCCTGAGTGGCTCCGCTTAGAGCGCCCTCTAGTGGAAACAGTTATATATGCAGTTAGACAGTTACTAGTGGAAACAGTTATATATGCAGTTAGACAGTTACTAACAATCCTATACCGAACCTCTGACTTCAACAGGCCCAAACGGCCCGGTCGTGTCTATTCGAAACCCAAACGGTTCGTGCTTCCGCGTTCGCGTTTTCCGCTCTGATTGGTCACTGACCTACGCTAGTTTTGCCGACGCCGGTATGAGTGTAGAAATAATGCGTGGAGAGTGGAGAGCGAGCGGAGAGCGAGCCTCGCACACACGCACTTTGAAATGGGTATCACAGTAGTACGCCCTACTGTAGAACATGACATATTAGCATGACATCTGATTTATTAATGCCAATACTAGGGACAAACGCAATTGGCACAAGTGTAAATAATGGATTAGTCACTCAGTTTTAACATCCGCCGAATTATCTCACCTCGTTCGTCACCTCGTTCATCTGCTGGCTGTGGAGCCTATGGTCACGAGTTCAAATCACTCTTGGTTCAAGTTTTTTTTTTTTTTTTTTTTTTTATTAATTTATCCATTCTGGTTGGATGGTGTATATGTATATGTATGTATTGTGCTGTATAATGACAATACATTTGAATCGAATCTCATTTTTAAATCGCTATGCTGCCTATGGACACGACAGTGGCAAGTGAAACAGCTTCGAATGTATTGTCATTATACAGCACAATACATACATATACATACACACCATCCAACCAGAGTGGATAAATTAATTAAACGTAAAAAAAAACTTGACGAACAAGGTGACAAACGAGGTGAGCTAAGTCAGTGGATGTTAAAACTGAGTGACTAATCCATGATTTACACTTGTGCCAATTGCGTTTGTCCCTAGTATTGACATTAATAAATCAGATGTCATGCTAATATGTCATGTTCTACAGTAGGGCGTACTACTGTGATACCCATTTCAAAGTGCGTGTGTGCGAGGCTCGAGGCTCGCTCTCCGCTCTCCACGCATTATTTCTACGCTCATACCGGCGTCTGCAAAACTAGCGTAGGTCAGTGGCCAATCAGAGCGGAAAACGTGAACGCAGAAGCACAAACCGTTTGGGTTATGAAAAGAGCTTTATAAATAAAATGTATTATTATTATTATTATTATTATTATTATTATTATTATTATTATTATTATTATTATTATTATTATTATTATTATTATTATTATTATTATTATTAATAATAATAATAATTGTTATTATTATTATTTTTATTATTATTATTATTATTATTATTATTATTATTATTATTATTATTATTATTATTATTATTATTATTATTATTATTATTATTATTATTATTATTATTATTATTATTGTATTATTGTAATACAATAGATACATTGAGTATATATATAGATATATATCAACAATAAATATAAAAAACTGACTGAAACAACTCAACCTATTTCTTCCTGTTCTAGTGAAGCAGGTTTGAGCTCCTAGCACTGGTGGGAATGTAATTAAGTAACCTTTTACTCAAGTACTGTACTTAAATACAGTAATAATAATGAATAATAATGACTTGGATTTATATAGCGCTCTTCACTGACCCAGAGCGCTTCACAGAGTCCATTATTCGTTCATACACAGTCATACCGGTGGTGGTAAGCTACAATTGCAGCCAGAGCTGCCCTGAGGCAGACTCACGGAAGCGTGGCGAATAATCAACGCCTACGGCCCCTCCGACCACCACCAACATTCATTCACATGCATACACATTCATACGAGGCAAGTAGGTTAAGTGTCTTGCCCAAGGACACAACGGCAGTGGGATGGACATGGGCTTGAGCGGGATTCGAACCACCAACCCTTGGATCATTGGACAACCCGCTCTACCCCTGAGCCACGCCGCCCCTGAGTAGTGCATTCATTAAACATACAACGTCTCAACACTAGGTCTTCATTAAATACACAGCGTTTCAACCTATATATAGGTCAGTGGTTTCAACACTAGCTCTTCATTAGGTTATAAAAAACAATGGCAGCTCATTAAGTGACATCACATTACATAACATCACCAGACCGGCTCATTAACAGTGAAGACGGTTACCATGGTTTCCTTTGACGTCACATGTAGCCTACATGTTATTCATTCACACAAATTAATGTAAGCTGATTCATATCCGCTTCCATTCATGTGCGCTAAGCTAGGCTAGCATGCAGCTGGATAGCTTTCTACTGAACTCACAGAGAGGAAACTGGTATCTATCTTCTTGTCTGACTCTGGAGAAGACGCATTTCCCATAATGTTGGCGTGTTCCTTTAACATGGTAACGACCCCAAGCTGCCCATAATTTACACAACCAGGTAGTGCTGTTGACAACAACACCATATCCCCATGGAAAATCACGTCTCTCTCTCTAATGGTAAATGGTAAACGGTCAATTCATTCCAACAGCCATCAGACTTTATAATGCATCACTGTGCCTCACTGCATCACTGAGCACAGGGTGACAGTACTATCTTCCTGGACTTTTACTTTTAGACCGACACAATTTTACACTTACTGTATATTCTGGATATTTTTACTGTATATTTTATATTAGAATGTAACATAGGACATTTTATATTAGTGTATCTTATATTAGAAGAATGTAACATAGGAAATGTATATCCCAGACCATATTTTATTCTTAGGCTTATTTTTATTCTTATTCGTGACTTTTTGTTTTTGTCTACCTAAATGTTTACTGTTTACTGTGAGCGATCTGTAGTGCCAAATTTCCCTCGGGATGAATAAAGTGTTTCTATTCTATTCTATTTATATAGCACTTTTATCCAAAGCACTTTACAATTTGTTCCTTGCATTTGACCCATTCATTCACTCACACAACAACAGCGGAGACGACCATGCAAGGTGCCGACCTGCTCATCGGGAGAAGTTAGGGGTTAAGTGTCTTGCTCAAGGACACTTAGACACACTGCCCGGGAGGAGCGAGAATCGAACCGGGAACCTCCAGATTACCAGACTACTGCTCTACCTCCCGAGCCACTGTCGCCCGACAAACTCATCTCGTCTTAAAGGGGACATGTCTTGCTATTCCTTTCACTATTTGGGCAACTTTACACAATTCCTGTGAGTCTATGGAACACATCTGTAAAGTTATTTTCACAAAAATGCATTTTTTTGTATTTCTAATCAAGTACTCTAAAGCAGCATTTTTCCACTTCAAGATTTCAAGCTGTTTTGGGCTGGGCTCCGCCGATAAGCACTTTGAGTGACAGTCACCCACAGTCTGCACTGGCAGACCGAGAAAGATATAGAGAGATAGAGGAGGGGGATACTAATTAATTTCGCCACAGGGGGCATAATCCCAAGGGACAATGCATTGGTAACTTGTTTCAAATGACAATATATACCCCTGTGCCCTGTGAATATTATTGCACGGATCGGAATACGGGTGCGCGCGTGGGAGTCAAAGATATTTTGACAGTGATATGCGAGTGGAGAAGCCCCATCCCCGCGCGCCGGTCGGGAGGTTGTGTGTAAATGCGTGTGTTTCCCCCGAGAGAGAGAAGCTCCTGAAACGCCCACAGACAGTAAAAAAAAAAATGTTCAATCGCCCTCAATGATACTGCAGTGGAGCGATGGCGCCCCTAAGCGGATCTGGCCGGTATTGCATGTTTCGAAAATCAAATATGCGGGTAGGTCCTGCAAGTCGATCGGGGACGTTAATAGCGTTATTAATATGGAATAAAACAATAACAACTCGCCACGAGTTAACTCGTGGCTCTGGTCCACAACGCATGGCACCGTAACACGTATAAACTCGTGGCTGGTCCTTAAAAGTGTTAAAGCCAGCACTAGGCAGCGCCACGATACCAACCTCCCCCCCGAGAGCCAGAACACAGGGATGACTAGGCCTCCTCTGATACCAAGCTCCCCCCTGAGAGCCAGAACACAGGGATGACTAGGCCTCCTGTGACTATGTGTGTGTGTGTGTGACTCACTGACCCATGTGGCGTTCTGATAAACTCACATTATGTCTCAAACAGCCCCCCCGGCACCACACCACAACACCACGCCAGGTCGGCAGGAAAGCTACACGCATGATGCCGCGTGACAGCAGCGCCGTGCAGAGCGAGTGAGATCAGACGTGTGAATCCTAGAACGCTGAATATGCAAATTCAACGTCAACACGCGTAATCGTCGTCGTCTTGGCGGAATAGACGTCTAGTATGAACCTGAAGTCAAAGGTTGAGGAATTCGCTTTGTTAGTCACACTCACAGCTGAACATAGGTTTTTTTTTTTTTTTTTTTTATTAATCATTAGTATTATTTTTCAACTTAAAATTATGCTATAAATAACATTTTCTATGTAGTAAGTACAAATTAATAATAATAATAATAATAATAATAATAATAATAATAATAATAATAATAATAATAATAATAATAATAATAATAATAATAATAATAATAATAATAATAATAATAATAATAATAATAATAATAATAATAATAATAATAATAATAATAATAATAATAATACATCCACATAGCTTTTAGAAAGGTGCGGAATAGGTGCGGCCGGGTAGCGCAGCGGACTAAGCGTCTGCCTACCACCGCAAGAGACACTGGTATCGAATTCAGCTGTCAGCAGTGCCTCCGGCTTGGTCGGTCGTCCATACTGATACAATTGGCAGTGTTAGCGGGAGCCGGGAGGGAAGCCGGTGGGGTGTAACCTGGTCGTTGTAAACAGCGACTCCTACAGGTCGGTCAGTGCGCCTGCACAGTGAGGGAGGGAACTGGGGGAGGTAGTGTGACCTCCCATGTGTTACACTTCACCAATGAGAGTCCTCGCTGCCAGGTGAAAAGAAGCGGCTGGCTGCCTCCACATGTATCGGAGGAGACATGTGATAGGCTTCAACCCTCCCTAGACCGGCAAGTGGGGGGCAAATGTGCGCAACGACCAGGAAGGGGAGGGGGGGAATTGGCATAACGACTAAATTGGGATGGGAGAAAAATACAGAAAAAAGGAGGAGAAAAAGTAGATAAAAAAAAAAGGTGCGGAATAAATGTATTGCTTTTCCCCCCAAACAATTATTGATTATTGAATGTCATTTGAATGTACCTGATTGGATACATGACATGCTGGTGCTCTAGTGCGACATCTAGTGGCTGAATGTTATCTATAGCACCTTTAATTAACACAAAAGTACAGACCAATAAAATTGCAAATTAAAATACCATATGCGACTTCTTCATCAACCGCATCATCAAATCAAATTTATTTGTAAGTTTATTTGTGGTTCAAGACCCGGACGCAGAGCAAAGTTAACACAAAAAGATTCAAACGTATTTATTACAGACTTTTGCCAAACAGTCCAGTAGAACCAGACCAAATTTCTTTTGTTGCCATAGCAATGTAAATAAATGTCAGTCAGTGTTCACACAGCGCCACATCAGAAATTATTATTCAGAACGTGCTCACTGACCAATCAGAATCAGGTATTCAACAAAGCCATGTAATATTGACCTGCAAAACATGCATAACGACCCTCATATTTATGTTCTTATAGTGAATTAACAGACTGCATAACATGTTTGACGCTAGAATAAACCTTATTGACCTGAGATTTGACCACGGTCGACCTGGAAACTCATCAGATGATCCGCAGAACAGAGAAAACAGAATGAACGTGGTCTTTACAAACGGATCATTGACTTGAGCACAGAACGAGCATCTGACCTGGAAATAAACAAACCACATATGCAAAGTGATTTAAATGACTGCATAATGTATGACACGTATGAACAGAGCAAATGGGTTCTTTGGCAAATCGCTAGGAAATGGTTTGATACAGAGGAAAGCACTCAGGAGGCAGAGAGAGAGAGAGGGAGGGTGAGAGAGGGAGGGAGAGCGAGAGAGAGCACAGGGCTTTTATATTCTTCTATTAATCTCTGTAACAGGAGAGACTGAACACAGATGCAATCAGTCAGAGTGTCTTTATTAGCTTGCTGCGGAACCAGTGCCTTCATATAGAGATGACTTCCCCCTCGTAAGGTGCTCTGCTCACAGCCGACGGTTTCCACACCTGCAGATATTAAAACGCAAGGTATTAAAAGCTGCACAAGAGAGATGGTGTGTTGGTTCAGCGGCACTTTGAAAGAAAAACAATAATACTAATTCACTCTAAAGGTAGAATCTGTAATGTTGTCAAACAGCGACTTGTCTCCAAGGCAAAAGAGCCGCGCTTTGTTTCTGCAGTTTGTTTAAATGTTCTGTTTTGGTCTGATGTGTGGGTTGGAGTTGAGTGGGGATAGAGGGGGGGAGGGGTTGCTACAGCTGGCCACACCTCAGGCTCTGCCAAGAGAGGTCTGGAGAACTATAATAATGTTACTAAACTCCAAACCCACTAAACAAAGTGCAACACAAAGCGTGGGCTCTTTTGCCTAGAGGTTGCCGTTTGACGTTGTTACAGATTCTACCTTTAACCCTTTCACTTCCACGCTACAAAGGGTTAAGGCTTTCACTACCACACGACAGAAGGTTAACCTTTCACTACCGTCTGTAGTGTGGTAGTGAAAGGGTTAACCTTCTATTGTGTGGTAGTGAAAGGGTTAACCGCATGTAGTGTGGTAGTGAACGGGTTAACCGTCTGTAGTGCGGTAGTGAAAGGGTTAACCTTCTATGGCGTGGTAGTGAAAGGGTTAAACACCTTGAAATTATTGTGAAGGCTAATCCTTGACTTTCCAATCTCAACTGTGCCTTTTTTAATACATTTTTTTAATAATTTTTTAAACACTACAGCGCAGGTGACCTGAGCCCCAGCTCTAGGCTCTGTACGGTAGACAAGTTTCAAGTTTCAAGTTTCTTTAATAGTTGTCATACAGAAGTACAGAATACTTTTATACAAAATGCTTCTTACTGTTACGCTCCAGAGACTGTGCAAGACAAGATAAGTATGAAATAAAATAACATAGTATAGCATGTAAATTAGAAGTAAAAAAATGAGGTCACAGTGTTCAGTATAGACATATGTACAATGTTCGATGCAGAATAGACGTAACTGAGTTACCATATAATATACAATACTATGCAGTGTACTAATATACAATACTATAAAGTGCAAGGCAGAAATGGGATGAGGTGCAATTTAGGTACAATTTACAGTAGGTGTACGAGTTGTAGTGCAAATCCTTTATCAATAAATATAAAGTGTGTTTGTGTGATCTAAAGTGTGGAGAGTGGGTGCTGCAGTGTGTTGTTTGTTTAAGTGAGTGTGTGCGTGTGGGTGTGTGTGCTGTGTGCATTTGATGGTTGTTGCATAGTGTTTATTGTTCGTTTAGCAGCCTGATGGCCTGGGGATAGAAGCTTCTTCTGAGTCTTTCTGTGCTCGCCTTAAGACTCCGGTATCGCTTGCCTGACCGCAGCAGTTCAAAGAGGCAGTTGTTCGGGTGGCTCGAGTCCTTAATAATTCTCTTAGCCTTCCCCCTGCACCGCTTGTTGTAAATGTTCTGGAGGGTGGGAAGCCCCCCTCCAATTGTGCGTTCGGCTGAACGTGTCACTCTTTGTAGTCTGCTACGGTCTTGTGCAGTGCTATTCCCAAACCAGGAGGTGATGTTGCCAGTCAGGATGCTCTCTATTGTACATGAGTAGAAGTTCCTAAGGATCTTCTGACTGACTTGGAACTTCTTTAGGCGCCTGAGGAAGTAGAGGCGTTGTCGTGCCTTCTTCACAACACTGTCAATGTGTGTGGTCCATGTCAAATCCTCGGATATGTGGGCTCCGAGGTACTTGAAACTGTTCACTCTCTCAACCGGTGCCCCGTCGATGCTGAGGGGGCTGTAGTCCTTGACCCCCGACCTCCTGAAGTCCACAATCATCTCTTTTGTTTTGCTGACGTTCAGGGAGAGGCAGTTCTCCTGACACCACTGTGACAGATTCTCTACCTCTTCCAGGTAGGCCCTCTCGTCGTTGGCAGAGATCAGGCCCACCACCACTGTGTCGTCAGCAAATTTGATGATTGTGTTGTTGTTCCGCTGTGCTACGCAGTCATGTGTGTACAGGGAGTAGAGGAGGGGGCTCAGAACACAGCCCTGGGGGGCCCCTATGTTGAGCGTGATGGATGAGGAGGTGCAGTTGCCTGCTCTTACCACCTGGGGTCTGCCCGTCAGGAAGTCCAAGACCCACTGGCAGAGGTCATAGTTCAAGCCCAGGTCCCTGAGCTTGGCTATGAGTTTGGAGGGGACTATGGTATTGAATGCTGAGCTGTAGTCGATGAACAGCATTCTCACATAGTTCCCCTGCCTCTTGTCCAGGTGTGATGCTGCTGTGTGCAGCACATGGGCTATGGCGTCCTCCGTGGACCTGTTGGGGCGATATGCAAATTGCAGGGGGTCCAGGTTGATGGGGAGGGAGGAACAGATGTAGCCCTTCACTAGCTTCTCAAAGCACTTCATGGCTATGGAGGTGAGGGCTACAGGGCGGTAGTCGTTGAGGCAAGCGGGTGTAGATTTTTTGGGTACAGGGATGATGGTGGACTACAGGGATGAAGACATACAGACTACAGAGCAGGTGACCTGAGCCCCAGCTCTAGGCTCTGTACGGTAGACCACAGGGATGAAGACATACAGACTACAGAGCAGGTGACCTGAGCCCCAGCTCTAGGCTCTGTACGGTATAGACCACAGGGATGAAGACATACAGACTACAGAGCAGGTGACCTGAGCCCCAGCTCTAGGCTCTGTACGGTATAGACCACAGGGATGAAGACATACAGACTACAGAGCAGGTGACCTGAGCCCCAGCTCTAGGCTCTGTACGGTATAGACCACAGGGATGAAGACATACAGACTACAGAGCAGGTGACCTGAGCCCCAGCTCTAGGCTCTGTACGGTATAGACCACAGGGATGAAGACATACAGACTACAGAGCAGGTGACCTGAGCCCCAGCTCTAGGCTCTGTACGGTATAGACCACAGGGATGAAGACATACAGACCACAGAGCAGGTGATCTGAGCCCCAGCTCTAGGCTCTGTACGGTAGACGACCACAGGGATGAAGACATACAGACCACAGGTACAGCAGCTGATAATGGGGAGACTGACCTCCTCTCTGTGATGCACTTTTTTGTAAACGAACGGAGCGAAGGGCTTTCGGTGGATGAACCTGCCGTCTCCAGGCGTGGTGTTCAGCCTCCCGGCCTCGTACACCACCCTGCCCCTGGAGATGGTCACGACGGCCACGCCGTGGCACTCCATGCCCTCGAAGATGTTGTAGTCGACAGCCTGGTGGTGGGTCTGCGCCGAGATCTTCCTACAGATACACACAGAGACAAGACCCGTGTCCATGATGGCAACACTTTCAGGTGTACAATCTCACAGAATTAGAATGTCTATGTCACACCGTGTCACTACTGTATGATGTCACTGCTGACGTGGCTGCACCCTGTAACTACTGTATGATGTCACTGCTGACGTGGCTGCACCCTGTAACTACTGTATGATGTCACTGCTGACGTGGCTGCACCCTGTAACTACTGTATGATGTCACTGCTGACGTGGCTGCACCCTGTAACTACTGTATGATGTCACTGCTGACGTGGCTGCACCCTGTAACTACTGTATGATGTCACTGCTGACGTGGCTGCACCCTGTAACTACTGTATGATGTCACTGCTGACGTGGCTGCACCCTGTAACTACTGTATGATGTCACTGCTGATGTGGCTGCACCCTGTAACTACTGTATGATGTCACTGCTGATGTGGCTGCACACTTCACCCTTCAGTCCTATTCCTCTATAGCCTTCAGTGTAGCCGGTGAAAAGAAAGGTTGTGTAAAATAACATGTGATTCTGAAACAGCCTATGAAAAGCGACGAGCATGAGAATCTGATCAAATCAAATGTCTTTACTGAGTTACATCCCTGCTTGCTTGTCCAAACGTGAACTGTACTATGCCTGCACTATGTCTATGTATAAGATAAGATAAGATAAGGGAAATGGGAAAATGTGGGTGTCGTAGCAGCATGGGGGAGGGGAGTTACAGGTATGGGCAGCATGGAGGAGGGGGGAGGGGAGTTACAGGTATGGGCAGCATGGGGGAGGGGGGAGGGGAGTTACAGGTATGGGCAGCGTCTAGGCTTTTACCAAACGGTTTGTGTTTCCGCGTTCCCGTTTTGCGCTCTGATTGGCCACGCACGTTTCTGGTCATGTGACATGCGCGCCCAATCGCATGACGAGCAGTGTCTTAGCCCATTTCCGCGATGAAACAGCCTGCAAACGACCTAACGCCTAGTTTATCACTGGTTAACCTTAGGCGACTCTTTTGCAGTTGGTTAAGGTTAGAGTTTGGAATCAGGGCTGGCGTTCTATCGCCATGCTCTAAGACAAACTCTAACCCAGTGGCGGCTCGCCACTGGGGGCGCTAGGGCGCCGCCCCCCCTGGTAAAGAGAGCAGGAGAAGAAGAAAATGTTTTATTTTTATTTTTATTTTAGACCCCTAAAAATTAAATAAACATGTTTAAAATGAATAATATTTACTCATTTTAAGTATGTTTGTGTTTCCAATGCACAATATAACGTTAGAATATCAAATATTAATAATCGTTTTCCTGAACAGGAAGTGACGATTCTGTCTGATAAAGAACGTTCCATTACCGTAGCCGCATTTCTCCTGCCGTATTTCTCTCGGGCTAGACGCAATAGCGCTCTGAGTGCACTGTTTCATCGCTGTATCCGTCGCAGCCAATCAGTGCGTAACGCGCTGTGCGTTGAATATGATGTATTATGATGGAACTCGGGCGCGTTTTGAAGTGGTCTGCAAGCAGCCGAGCGTCTATAATTTCCATAGCATAGCCGCATTTCGCGGAGAAGCTCTCTGATTGGCCGACGCGGCGATGCCAGTTCTTTCCGTAGCCGCAGTTTGCAACATGTTCGAGGCTGTGTGTTGTGAACTTGTGATTCAGTCTGGAGTCTGGACAGTGGGCAGTGAGTGGATATACATCGACAACAGTCTGGGGGACAGTCAGTGGACATACACTTTATTAAGCCCTCCGGCTGGACCACGTTTCAATTAAACAAAGTGAGTTAATTCTCTCTCTCTCTCTCTCTTAGCTAACGTTAGCTGCTGTTAGCCACTCAGCTAATGCTTAACTATCTCTCTCTCTCTCTCTCTCTCTCTCTCTCTCTCTCTCTCTCTCTCTCTCTCTCTCTCTCTCTCTCTCTCTCTCTCTCTCTCTCTCTCTCTCTCTCTCTCTCTCTCTTCTGTTGTGCTGCACCCGCCGTGGTGTGTCTCTCTCCATCTCTCTCTCTCTCTCTCTCTCTCTCTCTCTCTCTCTCTCTCTCTCTCTGCTCTAACCTTAACCAACTTCGAAAGAGCGCCTAAGCTTAACCGTCCAAAGAACTTGCCGTCACACGATTGGGCGCACATGACCAGAAACGTCAGTGGCCAATCAGATTTCCAAAACGCACGAACCGTTTGGTAAAAGCAATGAGGCGTATGGGCCGGGTAAGAGTAGAAAGACAAAAATCATAGCCAAGCAAACTAGATCTAAACTGAACACCATTTTATCCTTTGAAGGCCACCCACTGTTCAGTTATTTAGATGCTCTGCGAAGCTCATTCAGTGATAGGTTGTTGATGCCTCAATGCTCTACTGAGCGATTGAGAAGGTAAAGTAATTTAACGAACACCGTTAGCACTGTGTTGAGAGGCTCTCCTACTGTGTTGTGTATTCTGTATTGTATCATGTAATTGTTTCTTTCATGTTTGTATATTTGTATTCGCTCTGGTGGAAAACCATGTTTCCCCTCGGGGATTAAGAAACAAACCATACCATACCATAGGCAATAAGATTAAATCTGAACATAAAGATATGAGCAAAATAAACAGTGAAAACAAAGGTGCAAACCCTAACTGATGGAACTGGGGCAAGATGTACTCACACGGTATCAAGACGCTGCATATAATTTACAGCCGGCAGCAAAAAATTATGTATTATTTACGTCGTGGCCTCGTGACGTTTGTCTCTAAAAAGCTCACCAAGCGCAAGCAGAGTTCCTTTGCCTCAATAAAGTGCTGCCTGTACGTTTCTCAGCAGCGCTTATTGTGTTATTGTAGCGTATGTCCCAGAAACGCTGTGTAAGCACAGTAAAATAATATTGCAGCATAACCGTGTCCTGATATTACAAAGCCATATGCCTGCAGGCTGGTGGGATGAATATGAATCCAAATGAAGAGGCCCAGATGACAGATATCCTTCAAGTTTCCATTAAAACAAACGCTGCGTCTAGATGGAATCTTAAGCGAGAGCTCAGCAGGAAGAAAAACTATCTCAGCCGAGAACGACAAAGCAAAACGTTTGACTCGGATGATAATAATAATAATAACTTTATTTATATAGCACCTTTCATTCATGGATTGCAGCTCAAAGTGCTTCACAGCAAATAGCATACAATTTACATAGGCATAGAATTTGCATACAGTTGACAAAATAAAAGCAATGCATAAAGTACAGACATAAGAATAGGCATAAAATAAGTACAATAAGTAAGTACCGTGTTGCTCGAAAGCATGTGAACACCCGCGGAACAGCCAGTCCCCCAAATACCCCACACATCAATCCCCAGCAACAGGGTTTTACACAACACACACACACACACACACACACACACACACACACACACACACACACACACACACACACACACACACACACACACACACACACACACACACACACACACACACACACACACACACACACACACACACACACACACACACACACACACACACACACACACACACACACTCTCTCTCTTAGCTGTCCATCGTGTTCGATGATGCTCCAGGGATGGGGAGAGGGGGAGGGGGGTTAGCGACACTGCCGCTGGTGCCACTTCTCGTGGGCGTTGAGTCCGATCCTTGAGCCGCACACCCGTCCACAGATGGCGCAAGGGAAGCCAGATACCTGGGGGATGCCAGCCGCCCGCTGGTGTCGTTGCGTGCGCCTCTCAGATCTTCGGTCTTGGTTTGTTTGGTGTATTTGGGAAACTGCAGTGGCACACGTGACTTGCCAGGCTGATCTGTCGAGTGCCAGAGTTTCAAGCTGCGTGATGTTTGCACACTTTAGGAGGTCCCTGGTGTAGTCCTTAAAGCGTCTCTTTTGGCCTCCAGCAGCCCGCTTTGCTCCTCTCAGTTGGCCATAGAGGACTTGGCGGGGCAGGCGGTGGTCAGGCATACGTGTGGTGTGCCCTATCCAACGAAGATGTTTTTTGGCCACAGCTGCGGCCGTACAGATTGAGTTCCCAGGTCAGGCCGAGGATCCTTTGGAGGCAACGGATGTGGAAAGCGTCCAGGTTGGTGATGTGCCGGCGGTATGGGGTCCAGGATTCTGCTCCGTAGAGCAGAGTGGAGAGACATACTGCGTTGTAAACGGCAACCTTGGTGCTGCACTTCAGGTTTCGGTTTTCAAAAACCCTGCTGCGTAGGCGTCCAAAGGATGATGCCGCTTTATTGATACGTGTGTGTATCTCCGGGTCAAGCGAGCAGCATGAGGACAGAGTGGAGCCGAGGTAGGTGAAATGATCCACTGTTTTGAGTGGAACACTGTTTATGTGAAAACTGGGAGGTGTAGATTAAAGAGCACCGGAGCCAAGACACAGCCCTGCTTCACCCCAACATTAACCTTAAAGGATTCTGACTGGAGTTCACCCGTCTGGACTCTGGCTTGCATCCCGTCATGCAGCTGCTGTTCTAAATTGACAACAAAAAGAAACAAAAAAACAACATTCTAGAGCCGACTAGCTCTGATTCTAGAGCGGACTATTTCTGATTCTAGAGAGGACTACCTCTGATTCTAGAGAGGACTACCTCTGATTCTAGAGCAGACTACCTCTGATTCTAGAGCAGACTAGCTCTGATTCTAGAGCGGACTAGCTCTGATTCTAGAGCGGACTAGCTCTGATTCTAGAGAGGACTACCTCTGATTCTAGAGCGGACTAGCTCTGATTCTAGAGAGGACTATCTCTGATTCTAGAGAGGACTACCTCTGATTCTAGAGCAGACTACCTCTGATTCTAGAGCAGACTAGCTCTGATTCTAGAGCGGACTAGCTCTGATTATAGAGCGGACTACCTCTGATTCTAGAGCGGACTACCTCTGATTCTAGAGCGGACTAGCTCTGATTCTAGAGCGGACTACTTCTGATTCTAGAGCAGACTACTTCTGATTCTAGAGCGGACTACTTCTGATTCTAGAGCAGACTACTTCTGATTCTAGAGTGGACTACTTCTGATTCTAGAGCCGACTACTTCTGATTCTAGAGCGGACTAGCTCTGATTCTAGAGAGGACTACTTCTGATTCTAGAGAGGACTACTTCTGATTCTAGAGCGGACTAGCTCTGATTCTAGAGAGGAATACTTCTGATTCTAGAGAGGACTACTTCTGATTCTAGAGAAGACTACTTCTGATTCTAGAGAAGACTACTTCTGATTCTAGAGCGGACTACCTCTGATTCTAGAGAGGACTACTTCTGAT
Source organism: Notolepis coatsorum (assembly GCF_963971535.1). Lineage (NCBI taxonomy): Eukaryota > Metazoa > Chordata > Actinopteri > Aulopiformes > Paralepididae > Notolepis > Notolepis coatsorum. Next base: position 20,541,625 of record NC_140183.1, on the reverse strand, counting down.
TCTAGAGAAGACTACTTCTGATTCTAGAGAGGACTACTTCTGATTCTAGAGAGGACTACTTCTGATTCTAGAGAGGACTACTTCTGATTCTAGAGAGGACTACTTCTGATTCTAGAGAAGACTACTTCTGATTCTAGAGCGGACTACCTCTGATTCTAGAGAAGACTACTTCTGATTCTAGAGAGGACTACTTCTGATTCTAGAGAGGACTACTTCTGATTCTAGAGAAGACTACTTCTGATTCTAGAGAGGACTACTTCTGATTCTAGAGAGGACTACTTCTGATTCTAGAGAGGACTACTTCTGATTCTAGAGAAGACTACTTCTGATTCTAGAGAGGACTACTTCTGATTCTAGAGAGGACTACTTCTGATTCTAGAGAAGACTACTTCTGATTCTAGAGAAGACTACTTCTGATTCTAGAGCGGACTAGCTCTGATTCTAGAGAGGACTAGCTCTGATTCTAGAGAAGGCTAGCTCGTATTCTAGAGAGGACTACTTCTGATTCTAGAGAGGACTACTTCTGATTCTAGAGAGGACTACTTCAGATTCTAGAGAAGACTACTTCTGATTCTAGAGCGGACTAGCTCTGATTCTAGAGAGGACTAGCTCTGATTCTAGAGAAGGCTACTTCTGATTCTAGAGCAGACTACTTCTGATTCTAGAGAGGACTACTTCTGATTCTAGAGAAGGCTAGCTCGTATTCTAGAGCCGACTACTTCTGATTCTAGAGAGGACTACTTCTGATTCTAGAGCAGACTAGTTCTGATTCTAGAGAGGACTACCTCTGATTCTAGAGAGGACTACTTCTGATTCTAGAGAAGACTACTTCTGATTCTAGAGCGGACTACCTCTGATTCTAGAGAGGACTACTTCTGATTCTAGAGAAGACTACTTCTGATTCTAGAGAGGACTACTTCTGATTCTAGAGAGGACTACTTCTGATTCTAGAGAAGACTACTTCTGATTCTAGAGAGGACTACTTCTGATTCTAGAGAGGACTACTTCTGATTCTAGAGAGGACTACTTCTGATTCTAGAGAAGACTACTTCTGATTCTAGAGAGGACTACTTCTGATTCTAGAGAGGACTACTTCTGATTCTAGAGAAGACTACTTCTGATTCTAGAGAAGACTACTTCTGATTCTAGAGCGGACTAGCTCTGATTCTAGAGAGGACTAGCTCTGATTCTAGAGAAGGCTAGCTCGTATTCTAGAGAGGACTACTTCTGATTCTAGAGAGGACTACTTCTGATTCTAGAGAGGACTACTTCAGATTCTAGAGAAGACTACTTCTGATTCTAGAGCGGACTAGCTCTGATTCTATAGAGGACTAGCTCTGATTCTAGAGAAGGCTACTTCTGATTCTAGAGCAGACTACTTCTGATTCTAGAGAGGACTACTTCTGATTCTAGAGAAGGCTAGCTCGTATTCTAGAGCCGACTACTTCTGATTCTAGAGAGGACTACTTCTGATTCTAGAGCAGACTACTTCTGATTCTAGAGAGGACTACCTCTGATTCTAGAGAGGACTACTTCTGATTCTAGAGAAGACTACTTCTGATTCTAGAGCGGACTACCTCTGATTCTAGAGAGGACTACTTCTGATTCTAGAGAAGACTACTTCTGATTCTAGAGAGGACTACTTCTGATTCTAGAGAGGACTACTTCTGATTCTAGAGAAGACTACTTCTGATTCTAGAGAGGACTACTTCTGATTCTAGAGAGGACTACTTCTGATTCTAGAGAGGACTACTTCTGATTCTAGAGAAGACTACTTCTGATTCTAGAGAGGACTACTTCTGATTCTAGAGAGGACTACTTCTGATTCTAGAGAAGACTACTTCTGATTCTAGAGAAGACTACTTCTGATTCTAGAGCGGACTAGCTCTGATTCTAGAGAGGACTAGCTCTGATTCTAGAGAAGGCTAGCTCGTATTCTAGAGAGGACTACTTCTGATTCTAGAGAGGACTACTTCTGATTCTAGAGAGGACTACTTCAGATTCTAGAGAAGACTACCTCTGATTCTAGAGCGGACTAGCTCTGATTCTAGAGAGGACTAGCTCTGATTCTAGAGAAGGCTACTTCTGATTCTAGAGCAGACTACTTCTGATTCTAGAGAGGACTACTTCTGATTCTAGAGAAGGCTAGCTCGTATTCTAGAGCCGACTACTTCTGATTCTAGAGAGGACTACTTCTGATTCTAGAGCAGACTACTTCTGATTCTAGAGAGGACTACCTCTGATTCTAGAGAGGACTACTTCTGATTCTAGAGCCGACTACTTCTGATTCTAGAGCGGACTAGCTCTGATTCTAGAGCAGACTAGCTCTGATTCTAGAGAGGACTACCTCTGATTCTAGAGCGGACTATCTCTGATTCTAGAGCGGACTACCTCTGATTCTAGAGAGGACTACCTCTGATTCTAGAGCTTACTACCTCTGATTCTAGAGCGGACTAGCTCTGATTCTAGAGAGGACTACCTCTGATTCTAGAGCGGACTACCTCTGATTCTAGAGCGGACTAGCTCTGATTCTAGAGAGGACTAGCTCTGATTCTAGAGCCAACTACTTCTGATTCTAGAGCAGACTACCTCTGATTCTAGAGCGGACTAGCTCTGATTCTAGAGCGGACTAGCTCTGATTCTAGAGCAGACTACTTCTGATTCTAGAGTGGACTACTTCTGATTCTAGAGAAGACTAGCTTTGATTCTAGAGCGGACTACCTCTGATTCTAGAGAGGACTACCTCTGATTCTAGAGCGGACTACTTCTGATTCTAGAGCGGACTACTTCTGATTCTAGAGCGGACTACCTCTGATTCTAGAGCCGACTAGCTCTGATTCTAGAGTGGACTACTTCTGATTCTAGAGCGGACTACTTCTGATTCTAGAGAGGACTAGCTCTGATTCTAGAGCGGACTACTTCTGATTCTAGAGAGGACTAGCTCTGATTCTAGAGAAGACTACCTCTGATTCTAGAGCCGACTAGCTCTGATTCTAGAGTGGACTACTTCTGATTCTAGAGCGGACTAGCTCTGATTCTAGAGCGGACTACCTCTGATTCTAGAGCGGACTAGCTCTGATTATAGAGTGGACTACTTCTGATTCTAGAGCAGACTACCTCTGATTCTAGAGCAGGCTAGCTCTGATTCTAGAGCAGACTACCTCTGATTCTAGAGCGGACTAGCTCTGATTCTAGAGCGGACTAGCTCGTATTCTAGAGAGGACTACTTCTGATTCTAGAGCAGACTAGCTCTGATTCTAGAGAAGGCTAGCTGTGATTCTAGAGCGGACAAGCTTGTATTCTAGAGAGGACTACTTCTGATTCTAGAGAGGACTACTTCTGATTCTAGAGCAGACTACTTCTGATTCTAGAGCGGACTGCCTCTGATTCTAGAGCAGACTACCTCTGATTCTAGAGCGGACTACTTCTGATTCTAGAGAGGACTACTTCTGATTCTAGAGAGGACTACTTCTGATTCTAGAGAGGACTACTTCTGATTCTAGAGAAGACTACTTCTGATTCTAGAGCGGACTACCTCTGATTCTAGAGAGGACTACTTCTGATTCTAGAGAGGACTACTTCTGATTCTAGAGAGGACTACTTCTGATTCTAGAGAGGACTACTTCTGATTCTAGAGAGGACTACTTCTGATTCTAGAGAAGACTACTTCTGATTCTAGAGCGGACTACCTCTGATTCTAGAGAAGACTACTTCTGATTCTAGAGAGGACTACTTCTGATTCTAGAGAGGACTACTTCTGATTCTAGAGAAGACTACTTCTGATTCTAGAGCGGACTACCTCTGATTCTAGAGAAGACTACTTCTGATTCTAGAGCGGACTACTTCTGATTCTAGAGCGGACTACTTCTGATTCTAGAGAGGACTACTTCTGATTCTAGAGAAGACTACTTCTGATTCTAGAGAGGACTACTTCTGATTCTAGAGAGGACTACTTCTGATTCTAGAGAAGACTACTTCTGATTCTAGAGAGGACTACTTCTGATTCTAGAGAGGACTACTTCTGATTCTAGAGAAGACTACTTCTGATTCTAGAGAAGACTACTTCTGATTCTAGAGCGGACTAGCTCTGATTCTAGAGAGGACTACTTCTGATTCTAGAGAGGACTAGCTCTGATTCTAGAGAAGGCTAGCTCGTATTCTAGAGTGGACTACTTCTGATTCTAGAGAGGACTACTTCTGATTCTAGAGAGGACTACTTCTGATTCTAGAGAAGACTACTTCTGATTCTAGAGCGGACTAGCTCTGATTCTAGAGAGGACTAGCTCTGATTCTAGAGAAGGCTACTTCAAATTCTAGAGCAGACTACTTCTGATTCTAGAGAGGACTACTTCTGATTCTAGAGAAGGCTAGCTCGTATTCTAGAGCCGACTACTTCTGATTCTAGAGAGGACTACTTCTGATTCTAGAGCAGACTACTTCTGATTCTAGAGAGGACTACCTCTGATTCTAGAGAGGACTACTTCTGATTCTAGAGCCGACTACTTCTGATTCTAGAGCAGACTATTTCTGATTCTAGAGAGGACTACTTCTGATTCTAGAGCCGACTACTTCTGATTCTAGAGCAGACTAGCTCTGATTCTAGAGAGGACTACCTCTGATTCTAGAGAGGACTACCTCTGATTCTAGAGCTTACTACCTCTGATTCTAGAGCAGACTAGCTCTGATTCTAGAGAGGACTAGCTCTGATTCTAGAGTGGACTAGCTCTGATTCTAGAGAGGACTAGCTCTGATTCTAGAGCCGACTACTTCTGATTCTAGAGCAGACTACCTCTGATTCTAGAGCGGACTAGCTCTGATTCTAGAGCGGACTAGCTCTGATTCTAGAGCAGACTACTTCTGATTCTAGAGTGGACTACTTCTGATTCTAGAGAAGACTAGCTTTGATTCTAGAGCGGACTACCTCTGATTCTAGAGAGGACTACCTCTGATTCTAGAGATGACTACCTCTGATTCTAGAGAGGACTACCTCTGATTCTAGAGCGGACTACTTCTGATTCTAGAGCGGACTACTTCTGATTCTAGAGCGGACTACCTCTGATTCTAGAGCAGACTAGCTCTGATTCTAGAGCCGACTAGCTCTGATTCTAGAGTGGACTACTTCTGATTCTAGAGCGGACTACTTCTGATTCTAGAGCGGACTAGCTCTGATTCTAGAGCGGACTAGCTCTGATTCTAGAGAGGACTACCTCTGATTCTAGAGCGGACTACTTCTGATTCTAGAGCGGACTACTTCTGATTCTAGAGCGGACTAGCTCTGATTCTAGAGCGGACTACTTCTGATTCTAGAGCGGACTACTTCTGATTCTAGAGCAGACTACCTCTGATTCTAGAGCGGACTAGCTCTGATTCTAAAGCAGACTACCTCTGATTCTAGAGCGGACTAGCTCTGATTCTAGAGCGGACTACTTCTGATTCTAGAGCGGACTAGCTCTGATTCTAGAGCGGACTACCTCTGATTCTAGAGCGGACTAGCTGTGATTCTAGAGCGGACTAGCTGTGATTCTAGAGCGGACTAGCTCGTATTCTAGAGAGGACTACTTCTGATTCTAGAGCAGACTAGCTCTGATTCTAGAGCAGACTACCTCTGATTCTAGAGCAGACTACCTCTGATTCTAGAGTGGACTAGCTGTGATTCTAGAGCGGACTAGCTCGTATTCTAGAGAGGACTACTTCTGATTCTAGAGAGGACTACTTCTGATTCTAGAGCAGACTACTTCTGATTCTAGAGCGGACTGCCTCTGATTCTAGAGCAGACTAGCTCTGATTCTAGAGCGGACTAGCTCTGATTATAGAGAAGGCTAGCTGTGATTCTAGAGCGGACTAGCTCGTATTCTAGAGCAGACTACTTCTGATTCTAGAGCCGACTACCTCTGATTCTAGAGCGGACTACTTCTGATTCTAGAGCGGACTACTTCTGATTCTAGAGCGGACTACCTCTGATTCTAGAGAAGACTACTTCTGATTCTAGAGCGGACTACCTCTGATTCTAGAGCCGACTACCTCTGATTCTAGAGCGGACTACTTCTGATTCTAGAGCGGACTACTTCTGATTCTAGAGCGGACTACTTCTGATTATAGAGCCGACTAGCTCTGATTCTAGAGCCGACTACTTCTGATTCTAGAGCGGACTACTTCTGATTCTAGAGCAGACTACCTCTGATTCTAGAGAGGACTACCTCTGATTCTAGAGCGGACTAGCTGTGATTCTAGAGCAGACTACCTCTGATTCTAGAGCAGACTACCTCTGATTCTATAGCGGACTAGCTGTGATTCTAGAGCGGACTACCTCTGATTCTAGAGAGGACTACCTCTGTCAGAAATGTTCCCCACACCACACACTCAAAATAAACATGCTGTGTTCTGGCCACCTTATCCATAGTGAGTCTTCGCTGTCAAAACTCTGGTAATAAACAGCTCTGGTCAGGGCAGTAGAGACAAGGATCATGCTTTGTTTATATTAGAACAAATCTAAAACATGCCGTTTCCTAGCAACTCATCAGACATTCCACTGAAACCATCTCTACCCTACGTGACTGAATTAGCCGCGACTGTGTGTCATCAAAGCGTGCACCTATTCAAAGACAGAGCCTCCTCTTAATTCCATTACAGCAATAGTAAGAATTCAGAAGCTCCTCCCATATTAGCGTTGAATTAATTCGCAGCAAATGACACTGTCTCATGTTCCTTCCTGGTTCAGTTCATCCGTTAGTGATGAGCCCTGTAGGGCTTAGCCCAGATTCCATGAACGAGACCCGTGCCAGGCTGCGTTATGTAAGTTACTCTGACTTCCTGCATGCAAACGTTCCTCTGCACTGGGCGCTACCACGCTGCCACAGAACAGATTGTGTGTGTGTGTGTGTGTGTGTGTGTGTGCGTGCGTGCGTGCGTGCGTGCGCGTGTGTGTGTGTTCGTGCGTGCGTGCGTGCGTGCGTGCGCGTGTGTGTGTATATGCCTGTGCGTCTGTGGGGAGATACATATCAGGCTTCTCACTGGCATAGAGAAACAGAAACACACAACATATCTGTCAAACAGCAGGTCCCTACGGCCAGTGCTGTAGCATGTACAGTAGTATTTCTCATCATGTATGTTAGTCCTGTATGTGGTGTTGATGGAGTGATGTGTTTAGTCTAGTATCTCTGGTCATGTATGTTACTGTATGTCGTGTTGACTGATGTGTTTAGTCTAGTATCTCTGGTCATGTATGTTACTGTATGTCGTGTTGACTGATGTGTTTAGTCTAGTATCTCTCATCATGTATGTTACTGTATGTCGTGTTGAGTGATGTGTTTAGTCTAGTATCTCTGGTCATGTATGTTAGTCCTGTATGTGGTGTTGAGTGATGTGTTTAGTCTAGTATCTCTGGTCATGTATGTTAGTCCTGTATGTGGTGTTGAGTGATGTGTTTAGTCTAGCGCCACCAGGTGGTCAGTGTCTGCACCTATATCACCAATACTAATCCCTGTGTATCCCTTCTCCTGATGAATAAAAACCATTGTGATTGTGATTCTAATTGAACTGTTTTTGAAAAGAGTTGAATCCTAGGTGGAACACACTCAGCACCATGCAGCCTATGCAATATTGTGTGCATAAATAAATAAATCCAAATACTGCACCATTATTTTATGCCTATATTTGCAACTGTGGTGGAATGATGATGACACATGATGATGTCATCATGGTGTGGATAGAGGCGGAACAGAATAAAAGATACAGTGTAGCTCTTTCCTCTCCTAGCCGGCATACTAACTGGTCTCATTCAGCCTGACCTCCCCTACCCTGAACGAACAGTGTCTCAGCAGCGCCATCTGCAGGCAAGGATTCAGATAGCAGGGATATAAACATTACCACTGACAGCTGACGGAGCTATTTAAAATATTGACTCACTGTTTAATGTGTTACACTTTCAGGATTTATGTTTGTAAAAAGTATATATTTTTTTAAACAAAAATGCATGCACTGTGACACACACACATGCAGACAAGTACACACACACACCACACACCACACACCACACACACACACACACACACACACACACACACACACACACACACACACACACACACACACACACACACACACACACACACACACACACACACACACACACACACACACACACACACACACACACACACACACACACACACACACACACACACACACACACACACACACACACACACAAATAACTATGGGCTAAGGCCATCTCTGTGGTATATTATACTGTGAAGTGAGCTGAGATTCTGACCTGCTCAGCTTGGGATCCCATATGACCACATCAGCATCGGAGCCCTTGGCGATTCTGCCTTTCTGGGGGTAGAAGTTGAAGATTTTGGCCGCGTTGCTGCTGGTGACGGCTACAAATCTGTTCTCGTCCATCTTGCCACTGTGCTGTGAGGAGAGGAGAGACAACATACTGTGCTGAGGAGAAGAGAGACACTGCTGAGGAGAGGAGAGACAATATACTGTTCTGAGGAGAAGAGAGACACTGCTGAGGAGAGGAGAGACAATATACTGTTCTGAGGAGAAGAGAGACACTGCTGAGGAGAGGAGAGACAATATACTGTTCTGAGGAGAAGAGAGACACTGCTGAGGAGAGGAGAGACAATATACTGTTCTGAGGAGAAGAGAGACACTGCTGAGGAGAGGAGAGACAATATACTGTTCTGAGGAGAAGAGAGACACTGCTGAGGAGAGGAGAGACAATATACTGAGGAGAGGAGAGACAATATACTGTTCTGAGGAGAAGAGAGACACTGCTGAGGAGAGGAGAGACAATATACTGAGGACAGGAGAGACAACATACTGTGCTGAGGAGAAGAGAGACACTGCTGAGGAGAGGAGAGACAATATACTGAGGACAGGAGAGACAACATACTGTGCTGAGGAGAAGAGAGACACTGCTGAGGAGAGGAGAGACAATATACTGAGGAGAGGAGATACAAGATACTGAGGAGAGGAGATACAATATACTGAGGAGAGGAGAGACAATATACTGAGGAGAGGAGAGACAATATACTGAGGAGAGGAGAGACAATATACTGAGGAGAGGAGAGACAATATACTGAGGAAAGGAGAGACTATACTGAGGAGAGGAGAGACAATATACTGTTCTGAGGAGAAGAGAGACAAGATACTGAGGAGAGGAGAGACAATATACTGAGGAGAGGAGAGACAAGATACTGAGGAGAGGAGAGACAATATACTGAGGAGAGGAGAGACAATATACTGAGGAGAGGAGATACAAGATACTGAGGAGAGGAGATACAAGATACTGAGGAGAGGAGAGACAATATACTGAGGAGAGGAGAGACAAGATACTGAGGAGAGGAGAGACAAGATACTGAGGAGAGGAGAGACAAGATACTGTGATGATGAGGAGAGGAGAGACAATATTCTGAGGAGAGGAGAGACAGGATACTGTGATGATGAGGAGAGGAGAGACAATATACTGATGAGAGGAGAGACAAGATACTGTGATGATGAGGAGAGGAGAGACAATACACTGTGATGATGAGGAGAGGAGAGACAATATACTGAGGAGAGGAGAGACAAGATACTGAGGAGAGGAGAGACAAGATACTGAGGAGAGGAGAGACAAGATACTGTGATGATGAGGAGAGGAGAGACAATATACTGAGGAGAGGAGAGACAAGATACTGAGGAGAGGAGAGACAAGATACTGAGGAGAGGAGAGACAAGATACTGTGATGATGAGGAGAGGAGAGACAATACACTGTGCTGAGGAGAGGAGAGACAAGATACTGAGGAGAGACACAGAGCTTCAACACGGTGTCACACTGAATGACAACTCCATTCACTATAATTCACAAGTCTCTCGTGAAAAGCACATTCTTCCACCTCAAAAACCTCTCCAGCCCTCATCTTCACTCACTCCTTGACTGCTGTAATGCAGTCCTGTCTGGGGCACCAGCAACACCCTGGACAGGCTCCAGGGCTCTCACCTGCACCAAGCCCTGGCAGCACATCACCCCCACCCAGGGGTGCAAAGTACTTGAGTAATTGTACTTCTTACAATACTTAAGTACTGTTTTGGGGGACTTGTACTATTAGGTTTGTATACTTGTACGTTTACTCAATAATATATTTCAGAGGAAAAAAACATACTTTTTACTCCTTACAATGCAGACCTACAAAGTACAACATACAAATCTCGCAGGTCCAACCATTTTAATTAGTATATTTCAAGTTCAAGTTCTTTAATAGTTGTCATACAGAAGTACAGAATACTTTCATACAAAATGCTTCTTACTGTTACGCTCCAGAGACTGTGCTAGACAAGATAGTATCAAATAACATAATAACATAATATAGCATGAATTTAGAAGAAGAAAATGAGGTCACAGTTGTTCGGTATAGACATATGTACAATGTTCTGAGTTACCATATAATATACAATACACAATACTATGCAGTGTACTAATGTACAGTACTATCTAGTGCAAAGCAGAAATGGGATGAGGTACAATTTTAGGTACAATTTACAGTAAGGTGTACGAGTTGTAGTGCAATCCTTCATCCATAAATATAAAGTGTGGGGAGTGGGTGCTACAGTGTGTTTGTTTAAAGTGGGTGTGTGCTATAAAGTGTGTGTAGTGGGTGCTACAGTGTGTTTGTTTAAAGTGAGTGTGTGCGTGTGGATGTGTGTGCTATGTGTGTTTGGTGGTTGTTGTTGTTGTGTAGTGTTCATTCACATTCACATTCATTTGACATACAACGTCCTTCTATATGAATTGAAAATGGGGGACCCTGATGGAAACAAGACAAATGTCTTTCTCAGGTCTGCATCCCCTTAACACTTGTGTGTATTGAGCCGTACTGTATTGTACCCATTCTGAAATCTGTTAAATAAAGTTTTCATTCATTCATTCATTCATTCATTCATTCATTCATTCATTCATTCATTCATTCATTCATTCATTCATTCATTCATTCATTCATTCATTCATTCTCCTCCCAGATGAGGGACATTATGTCCTGAAACACAGACAGACAGTAACAACCCTTCTCCCACATGAGGGACATTATGTCCTGAAACAGAGACAGACAGTAATGGGACATACCACGCCCTTCTCCCAGATGACAGACATTCTGTCCTCCACGCCATTGACTCCGTTGGGGATCTTGGTGAAGTCGTCTTTGCCCAGGGCCTTCTGGCACACAGAGAAGGTACAGTTGTCCGTGCCTGTCACGCTGAGGTCATCACTGAAACAAGGGATGAATTCATTAACTTAGAGTATCACTGGGAATATTAATGAACTAATTCATTAATGAATGGATGAGTGGATGAATTAATGGGATGGATGAATGGGTGGATGAATGAATGGATTAATTAATTAAGTTATGGCATCACTGGAAAGCTGAATGGATGGATGGATGGATGGATGGATGGATGGTTGAATGAATGAAAAGAGAATAACTAAACATTGATGTTTAACGTTATGTACTGTAATAACCTTCTGTAGATTAATGATGATTACAAAACAGGTTAGTGTAGATAATAGCCCAATTCAAATATGTAATTATTTGTATAGTTTTTTTTCATTACTTGACAATGATACAAAACAAAACAGTATATATGAACATAATGAAACAAAACAGTGCTCTTTTCTTTCAAAATGTCTAAATTAGGTTAAACTGATAATGTATAATAGTGGTGCCTACTGGCCGTGAGTGGTACTGTCACCATGTTTTCAAAACGTTTCCCATGAGCCTGTTTGCTCTGTGTGCTTTCTTTTTTACATGGCTTTCTGCAGAACTAATTCTTGATTTCTCGGAGTGGTCGAGATGGCTGTGTGTTTGTTTTCCATTGTTAAAAAATAACACCTTGTTCTGTGCATGAAGACAATATCTCCTCTTGTTCTTTCTAGGGCACACGTTTAAAACTATTGCAGAAAAAGTGAGTGTTGTGTTGAAGCGCTTGTGGTTGTAATTTGTTCTGTAGCTACTCCAGAACCTGAGTCCTGGAGAACCTTGATTCATACATAGAAAAGACGCATTTAAAGCCTCTTTTCTTTCATTGTTTTTGTCCTATTTATGTATTTTATCCCTTGTATATGAATTCTGAACTGTTTGAATTTATAATCTCGACGACATTGCAATTGAGGGTAAACCCTTAATGTCCATTTTGAGAATAAAAGTTTGACTACTGCAACGCAGTGCTCGCTGGCCTCCCGGCCACTGCCACTAAGCCTCTTCAACTGATTCAGAACGCAGCGGCCCGCCTGATCTCAAACCTACCGAAGTCGGCCCATGTCACCCCACTTCTTAGGGACCTGCACTGGCTCCCCATTGCTGCACGAATCCGCTTCAAGGCCCTCGACCTAGCATACCGTGCGGACCGGTAAAGGGAACCGCTCCCGCCTACCTCCGGTCAATGGTCTCTAACTACACACCCTCAAGACCCCTACGCTCTGCATCTTCTGGCCGCCTCAGACCTACTCCTATCCAAGCTCCGGGAGGGTCATCAAAGAGAGGTCGCCTATTCTCAGTCCTTGCCCCACAATGGTGGAATGAACTACCCACCCCAGTTAGGACAGCCGAAACACGTCCAATCTTTCGCCGTCGACTAAAGACGCACTTCTTCAACCATTATCTGAATTTAAAAAAAAGAAAAAAAATATCTAACCCTAACTAACCGTACTGTCATGCACTTGTCCTAATAAACTAACCTACACTGTAGCACTCAACACTTTGATGAACATTGTTGCTCAGCTGATAGAGTTGTGCCCTTCCTGATGGCTTGTCGTACATAACCTGTAAGTCGCTTTGGATAAAAGCGTCAGCTAAATGACTAAATGTAAATGTTGATGTAAATGTATTAGCAGTTGTTTGTATTGAGATGTACTGTACCCATTCTGCAAACTGTTAATAAAGTTTTCAATCAATCAATCAATCAATTGTGTAAAGTTTTCGATCATTTGGAATGAGGACCATGTACTATTATGTTGGAATAAGCGTAATTGTTGGAATCCAATATGTTGGAATCATTCGGTGGTTGAGTCTACCCGGCTCTCATTCGACACGGTCAGGCAGTAGATAGACTCAGCCACTAAATTACCTGCTGGTACCACATGGTTGCAGGTGGTTGAGTCAACACGGTCCTCATTTAAAATAATCTGAAATCTTCCACATACTACTGTACATGTTCGCCTCCGCCAGTCCTTCATGCCAGTAGCCATCAGGCTCCATAGCTGTGGGCACGGACTGCTGCCAATTGCTGGAGAGCTAACGGAACTGTTAGGACTGTCTGACTCTTAATAATAAACACTGTTAGGCGTGTCTGACTCTTAACACATTCCCTGCCACGGTTATATCCATCAATGTAGCCTCACTGCCACCACTCTAAGCCTATGGAGATGTTCACCTTCTTTGCAGGGCTATAACTTTTTAAATTGTATTGCTAAATTGACATTACTATGGCCCATTCAACATTGATTATCTATCGTTCAGGATGTAGGAACGTTATACTTTTTCATTCATAGATTCGTACAAAAATACCTTCTAGAATATAAGTATGTTTTTATCGTTTTCTGCAGTAATTCATAGAACGTGAGTTATAGGCATAAACGCATATATATATAGATTATCAATTGCCGTTTATTCCCGATACACGCTATATAAAAAAATTCAACTGTATATGATCCTATACGTTATGCGTCATCATGCGCGGATGAAAGGGGGGGGGGGGTCATTTATAATTCCGTGATCGTCAGTAAATGCTTTATGTAGTATGGGTGATATATTGATCAGATCGGTTTGCAGTGAAAAGAATAAACAATTGGGCTGAAGATAGCGTCAGCGTCCTCTTACCGTGCGTCAATGAGACTGGCGGTGAAAGATCCCAGGTATAGGACGTCGATCGCCTAGGTCCATTTCCGGTTTGTATGTCGCAATAAACGCCGAAATCATATCGATTATTACGTTTATAAAGCGATCGATATGTACTATAGTGTCTGTCGGGAGCCTTGCGACAATATCTGACGGCCGGATGAATTTAATCGACGCACAACAGCCATATCCTGTTTACCAGTGTAACTCGCCCGACCATCCACCAGGCGGCGGTATTGAGCCATCGTTTTTTTGAGCCGTAGGGTCCAGCTGCAGCGCCGGAGGTGTATATATGAATTATGAATGCCATGGCGAATTTTTTTTATATTGATCTCAATATCGCTGTACAGCGTGGTTTGGCAGACAACGCATGGCCGGCAATAACGCTGTACAACGTGATTGGCGGGGAATGTGTTAATAATAAACACTGTTAGGACTGTCTGACTCTTTTTTTATTTTTTATTTTTGTATCTACTTCTTCTTCCCATTTTCAATTTTTCTTTCTGTACATGTTCGCCTCCGCCAGTCCTTCATGCCAGTAGCCATCAGGCTCCATAGCCGTGGGCATGGACTGCTGCCAATTGCTGGAGAGCTAACGGAACTGTTAGGACTGTCTGACTCTTAACACTTTGAGCGCCACTCACGGCTTTTCTCTGGTTTACGACCCGACCGTTGAATGCCACGTCACGGCTATTCTCTGTTTTTTTTTTTTTTTTTTTTTTAGCGATCTGAAATCATATTGCATCACGCGAGCCTACCGTTGGAGATCCAGGGACCGCCTGCGATCAGATGTGAAAAAAGCGCCCCCTATCGTCTCCCAGATGGTAAATCACCCTTTTGGAATGGACTCAATGAAAGTGAATGGGAGAACGGATTTCTGACTCCACATTTTACTTCTCACTGATGCAGCCGGGGTCTACCAGAGTTCATTCTGGAGCCTCTGAGCCATGGCGAATATGGGTTATAAATACACGATGGATCAATACATTTATCAATTTTTTCGAATGGCGATCGGAAATTGGAATAAACCATTTGGATACCATCTGACCTCAGGTAAGGAATCTATGTTATCAGTGTTAGGATAATCAGACTCGTTTTCACAGAGATATACGCGTTTATGTGATATGTGATATAGCTGTTTTGACTGTAAAAGCCATGAGGAAATAACAGCAGCGATTATCAGCGCACGGCACGAGCGTGCGTGCGCACACATATACTATCGATCATCTAGCGTTTATTTGAAAACGATTCATAAATAGGCCGACAAATGACAACGTTCTGGAATATTCCAGTAAAAGGCGATTATCATAGAATGGGTTGTTTTTCCCCGGAAAACGGGTGATTTTCAAAATGCTATCAAACGGAAATGAAGCGATAAAAATACAATCTGCCTTGCCAATGTTGACTGGAAAATGAGTCTTTGATAAGCGACGGGCAGATTAGACACATAGCCATAATTTAAAACATAGATTAGGCAATATTAACGTTAACATTGGCCGTGGACCGTGGCATTCAAGGGGGTAAAAAGGAAAACACGGTGTTTAATAATAAACACTGTTAGGACTGTCTGACTCTTAATAATAAACACTGTTAGGACTGTCTGACTCTTAATAATAAACACTGTTAGGACTGTCTGACTCTTAATAATAAACACTGTTAGGACTGTCTGACTCTTAATAATAAACACTGTTAGGACTGTCTGACTTTTAATAATAAACATTGATTGATTGATTGATTGATTGATTGATTGATTGATTGATTGATTGATTGATTGATTGATTGATTGATTGATTGATTGAAAAGTGTATTAACAGATTGCAGAATGGGTACAGTACAGTACAGCTCAATACATACAATTGTTAAGGGGATGCAGACCAGAGAAAGACTTTCGTCTTGTTTACATCAGGGTCCCCCATTTTCAACTCATCATAACATATATGACATACACGACATACAGATAGACAGTACTGTTTAAGAGACAGAGACTATAAAAGAAAATATATACATTCGAGGGGGAAGAAACTGTACATTGGAGGGGCGGGGGGGGGGGGGGGGGGGGTTTGGACATTTACCGGGCCAGTTTCGAATTGCAGCCTTCCGTAGGTGCTCAGTTTTGAAGGAGGGTAGAGATTCACATTCCTTTACAGCTGTGGGTAGGGCGTTCCACATTGTTGTGGCATAATTGCAGTAGGTGACCAGTTTGTTTGGTGATGTTTGTAGTCTTGTTTTTAGGGCCTTGGTAGGACAATGGCCTACTACTGTCTGATTGAATCGTGCCACTCACTACTGTTCACTACTGTTATCACTATTATCACTATCACCAACATCCACATGCACACACTCCCTTTAAACATTCACCTTAAATTCATTTTAGACACTTTAAACACTTTTTAAACATTACCCCATATTTGTATCTATTTATTCCTACAAATTCGCACTACCTCTATTCATTTTAGTTTTGTATTGTATATTTCGTATAGTGTTTGGTCTTTACTCTTTTACTTTTTGTTTACTGTATGAAGCACAATCTTAGGAGGGTCATACAGAACCAAGCATTTCACTATAATGTACATGTATGTACCTTATATATGACAAATAAAACAAAACTTGAACTTGATTATTACTTTGCACTTTGT